>NC_056739.1:787279671-787292171 GCF_019279795.1 Protopterus annectens
ATTAATTTTTTAAGTAATTAATTCCTGTCAGTGTAATGAAATTGGTGGAGCTGAAGAAATCTCCTGCTATCCTGTGTTCATCCTTGGCCACGCCCCCCCCCTGATTAAATGTTTAAGTGAATTGGGTATATAAATTTTGTTGGGATGAAAGCACTGAATAAATACTTGTTGCAGATTTCTGTTTCTGGCTCCTGTTTCTGAGATTTATTATTTTTGACACAGGTAAAGCATGGGACTGCAGCTGCTGTGGTCAGAAGTGATCACACTTTTTATTTGTATAATTAGGAAAAGTAGGTTGCTTACTCTTTACTACACTGCAGCATAAATATGGAAACACATAAAACAGGTTATCAGGACTAAAGGATAACAGATTACACAAAACTTGGCAAACTACTATGGGATGCCAATCTAATGCAAGATTTGGAACTTTGTAGTTTTACTTGTAGGTGAATGGTGAAACTTTGGCTGCAGAGTCCTCATTTAACTCCAGTGGAAAGCAGGTAGGAACTGTAATGCAATATGTTATTCTCACTGGGAGTGAAAAAATACTGAAACCAGGGATTTGCAGTTTATTTTGTGTAAAATGCCACTGTGGATGGGAATATGCATGGCATGCAGCAGGTAGGAGTTACTTTGGCCAACATGAGTTTGGACCAAAATTCTAACAGTAGGATTGTCCTTTTAAGTAGGGGCACTTTATGTATTTATTTTTTAGAGCAATAAAATATTGCTCTAAACAATAAATAAATAAATAAATAAAGAGCGACCCTAGAAGAATGGTGTCCTAGGTGGTTGCCTAGTTCACCTATGCATAAGGCCGGACCTGCCTACATAGAAAACTTGCTCTCAAATTTGGACAAACTTAATGTAGCACTACTCACTGCTCACTATCTAAATAGAAAGCTGTCAGAACTTGAGGCCTCCTGCAACTTGATTACATTCATATTTCTGTAGTTACTGAGACATGGTTTGAGTGCAATTACAGCACTCCCTCAATGCCAGGGTTTAGTCCCTATCATGCCTTCAGACCTTTGGGAAACTGCAGCAGAGTATCTATATTTGTTAGAAACACCATTACTTCACATCAGATTACCCACATCCTTAACTTGGGGCTCCAAATCACCCTTAAGATATCCAGCTATTACATCATTACTAGCTACAGATCCCCATCAGTCTCCCCCAAGGATTACAGAAATTACCTTGATGCCTTTGAGGCATTAAATATCAAACCAAATGTCTTCTTACAAGGGGACTTCAGTTATGCAAGCATTGACTGGCACACTTACACCTCCAAAAATAAGTTATGCTTAATGTTTCCTAGATGTCATTAATACCAATGCAAATTGTAAAACTACCCACTAGAGGTTCTAATGTCTTGACGTTGTCCTTACCAACCTATCCTCTACTTGCACCCCACCTTGCTTCTCCTATCCCTAGTTAAATCTGACCACAAATTAGTCATTGTCTCTGTCAGGCCTAGTGGTATTACTCCACCTCAAAATGAGATCATCTGTAAGGACTTCTCCAAGGGAAACCTACTTCAGCATGTAGGAGACCAATACAAAATGTGCAACAATTCCTTGCAGATGGACTCAACTGGGAGAGCTGCTGCATTCAGCTCTGAGATCTACCACCAACTGAACAGATGCATAGGAAAGTCAGTGGAACTCCCATATTAATAAACTGGATGACAAAAGGAGGG
Organism: Protopterus annectens; assembly: GCF_019279795.1. Lineage (NCBI taxonomy): Eukaryota > Metazoa > Chordata > Ceratodontiformes > Protopteridae > Protopterus > Protopterus annectens. The sequence continues at coordinate 787,281,374 of NC_056739.1, forward strand.
AAATAAAGAAAAGCTGCAAGAAATCCCCATCTGCTTACCTGAAGACTGCACTGAAACATGCCAGCAGGGAACTTAAAAACACTGTTATAAAATAGAAAGCAGAGCATCAACTTAAAATTGCCACAGATTCCAAAGGAAGCTACACATCTTTCTTCAGCTATGTCTCAAAATTAAGAAATAACATCCAACACTGCACTGAGCAGCTAATGTACTAGCAGAGAAATTTAGTGCCAACTTTACCCCTCCTACAAACACTGTCATCCCAACTGTCCCTGAGAATTATTTTCCCCTAAAATCACCTTGGAACGAGTTTTTTAGAATCCCTGCCACTTCCATGAGGCCAGACAACATTCTATGTCACGTAATGGAAAAGGTTCCTAACTCAACGTAGTCCTAGCCTACAGAATAAGTTACCATTACACATCAAACAAAGTACTACTTTGGTTACCTTTAAGGCTAGTCTTGATGACTGAATGGGTAGACACAAACTTAAACCAGGGTTATCTTGTACAGCCCAGCTAAATTTGGGGGGGGGGGGGTAAGAACTATTAAGTGCTTGAAAAGGGTCAGTTTAAAGGTGAATATTGCTAGGTATTTTATGGTCCTCATGACACACACACACACACACACACACACACACACACACACACACACACACACACACGCGCATAGACATAATATGGGGGCAGTTAACTTGGTTGAGAGAATTGATGCCATCACAGCCTGTTGAAATTGCAGTTGATCAATGTGGGCTATAATCAACTTATGGTATGTTGACTTTAGTACAGTGTTGCTGGGTTCTCTTTGGCCATGGTTGCTGTATATAGTTAGAGGGTGTGGAGACAAAGCACCCACACTGATGGGAGTAGTTGCAAAGCCCCAGTGTAAAGCATGCCGAGCTTGTATGTGTGTGTGTGTGAAAGGGATGTGAGTTTATGGGCATGGTGTTGGAGGTTTAATGTGTGTGTGAAAGGTAGACTTTCATTAGTGAATGTGTGTGTGGTGCTTGTTTATTTTTTGTGACCTGTAAGTGTGCTGTGTTATGCAGTTGTTTTTAAAGTGTGTTGTTTGTTGAGTGTCTGTAATCAACGTGTTGTGTTTCTGTGTGTGTCGATTTGATATTTGATTTGTTATGTTATGTGAGTATGGGTTGCTTTGTATTTTTGATCAACTTAAATGTAATCATATATAATTGGGGGTTGTGGTGGGTACAGGAGGGGTTGCCTATGCAAAACAGTACCTTTTAGGAATTTAATGGGTTCAGTAGATTGTGTTCTTTTCAATAGTTTCAGTACAATATGCTTAATTTCTGTGTAGGATTACAGTGATGATTAAAAAAAATCCTACATACATACATATATACATATATATGGATTTATGACATAATTTCAAACAGAACAACAAAATACTGAAAACTAAAACTGTTATGTAGGCGGTAAGTCCCCTATGGCACCCCCACAGCCCCTGCTAAGTATGTATACCAACATTTATGGTTCCATTCATAAAATAAAGACTTAAAAAGTAAAAAAGTCATGAACATTCAGAAGCCATGCATCTGAAACACTTGACGCCATTAAGGGGCCATTTGCATATAACCCATGGACCTCCACTACAGGAGATTTAAGGTATCACACAGTGAAAAATCTAGCTTGACTGTTTTTTCTTGCAGTATGTAAATATATATCTATATCTAGATATATATTTGTGTGTGGATGTGTGTATCATTGCAGTGATGATTCAGAAAAGATATTGTGTACATACACACACACACACACACACACACACACACACACACACACACACACACACACACATTTCTATTTATCTATACATTAAGTACTTGTAGACTAAAATATTTACTCAAATAAAATCTCCTAACAACACTGCTCACCGTCTTTCCCAAGAAGCTAAGTAAATGATGGCCAGGGTGTGGCAGTTCATCTTACTGAGCAATGCCTTTGTCTAGTCTTGTCCTCTTTATCATTTATTAACTGGGTCTCGATTGTGCTGGGCTGCATTCTTTCTTCAGCAGTGACCAAGGCAACAAGTGCCAGGATTAAATACATTATATAACCATCCATCCACAACCCCTTTTTCCCATTTATTTGTACATGGGGTCAGGGTGTCACTTCAACAGTGATAATCATCTAAAGCCATGGTTTACACCGCCAGGTGGCTAGACTTGCCGTGGTAGTTCTTCCGCATCACACACTTGCACGCACACTCACACCTATGGCCAGTTTAGCATGTCCAATCTATCTACTGCATGCCTTTGGAATGTGGGAAGAAGCCGGAGCACCTGGAGCAAACCCATGCAAACACAGGGAGGACATGCACACTCCGCTCAGACCAAAAACTGAATCAGGAAACCTCTTGCTGTGATGCAACAACACTCTCTGCTGTTCCACTGCATATCTAAAACTGTAACCAGTCAAGAATCATACATTTTTCGGAGTCTAAAAGATACCAGAGTGCCCAGATTAAACACATGCAGGTGCGGGGAGAACAAGCAAGCTCCACGCAGACAGTAAGTAGAAACCAGGATTGAATCACGGACCTGTAAGGCAGAGCTCTTACTTCTGCGCTGCTGTGCTACCATCTGTTTCTGCCTCAAAATCCATCCATTCCTTTTTCCATTCTGCTTTTGTCCAGTATAAGATGATGGGATCCAAACTTATCCTGACGGCCAGCAGGCACAAGACTGGAATCATTCCTGGGCAGATAGGAGCCCATCATAGGCCACACATGCTAACATATCCACACTTACTCTCAAATGTGGACAATGCCATTTGGTTAGTCAGTATATTTTTGGAATATGGGAGGAAAATGGATACCCACATGAACATGGAGACAACATGCAAATGTCACACAGAAGGTACTGTAACTGAAAATTGAAGTGGGTCAAAGGGAGTGTGTGGAGGAGAGGCATGTTAACTACCATGTCATCATGTTGCTGTTTGCTACATATCCTACTGTCTTTCCATAAGACATTTAGATAACATGTATATCCACTGACTCATAGTTAACAGCTACTACCTTCTCACCTTGTTCTAAGGCTTGTCTTCCTTTGTCCATGTACAGCTTGAATTTACCATCCTTCTCTAACTCCTAATTCATCTACCTGCTAGAGTAATACATTTCAAAACATGAATGTACCCTACGCATCGCTGGACTGCCTTGGCTAAGACAACTTGGTGACCCGTCAGTGACCATTCCAATCTCATCATCAGCAATGCTATTACTAAACATCACTGACACCTATGGTGTGTGTGTGTGTGTGTGTGTATGTGTGTGTGTGTGTGTGTGTGTGTGTGTGTGTGCTTTAACATAACACTCATTCTGAATCCCTGTATGCACACTGGATTCCAGCACTGAGGGTGTTATCTTTAAGTAGTATCAAACTCTAGAACAAAAAGCTTACTTCATTTATTTCAAGCTTCTCATTACATCTTTACTAAAGATGTGAAAGTACATCTCCTGCATATACATCAGGGATTTAACAAGTAGCAGTAATCTGACAGGTAACTAGTTTAGTTTGCTTTGTAGTGCCTGCTTATATATCTTATATAGTATCGTCTGCTGCAACTTTCTAAGGAATGCAGTTTAGCTACAAGAAAATGCATGAAATGGCACTTTCCCAAAACTCTACAAACACATAGCTGTTTTAGGTGTCATGCAAAGCTCTCCCATGCTCTCATGTAGGGGGAGATAGGCTGCACTCCCACACTGTTTAAACAGCTCTGAACTAGCAGGATTTGAGGGGAAAGAGTTGTTTAATGGCCATGGACATTTCTGGAATATGCCATTTTATTGAGCATCCAGCAATAAAATCCACCTAGTTTACTACACTTAAAAACAGCTGTACAACTATAATGAAATAAGCTTGTTTTTGTTAATGTATTTTATGTGTTGGTGCTTCAAACCTGTTACTTCTCCTATTTTGTACTTCTATTGTAGACCCTAAATAATGTCTGAGAAAGGTCTGTTGGATAATCCTATTTACCTGCTACTAAACAACAGGTTCAGAGTGGTAGGTCACAGTGGCATTGTAAAATATATTTGCCATGGGAACAATTTCCCAAGTGAAAGAGCATTAAGTGTAGCTATTGCCATGGAAATAACAGTGTTGGCAATTTTAAGTGTTACACAGTGTACCCATGCACAAAGGACAGGCTGGGCAGGCAGACTGTTGCCATGGATACCAGCAGGACATCACCACAGCTAGATACTATCACCATAGCAAATGGCCATGTGAGATAGAATAGCCCCAATCTAGCATGAGAACAGAGAGCTAAGGAACAATGCAAATAAGCATCCGTGTTACAATATGTGTGTGTGTGTGTGTGTGTGTGTGTGTGTGTGTGTGTGTGTGTGTGTGTGTGTGTGTGTGTGTGTGTGTGTGTGTGTGTGTGTGTGTGTGTGTGCAGGAATCTTGGTGTAGATTACTGCCAGTCACAGATTGTGGGGCGGACCAGTAGTACAGTAAAAAAATCAGAGCTGCTACTGTAGCCTCACTTATGTTCCCATACATTTCTTAACCAGCACATTCTTTTTAGGTATAGCAGTTATTTCTTTTTGTACTGCTGTAGCTGTGCATGCCCCCTTTGACACATGCAATGTACTGTTGTTAAGGAAGGTGAACGTTTATCCAGCTGTGACCACTGACTAGGGATTTCTGTCCTTTCCATGATTCCATAGCCCCACACTTATGGTGATCTGTTTTATTGGCTGCTTTGTGTATCAGTTGGACTTCCATTAACAGTCTGTGCCACAAGGAAAGCCCCCACAAACTCACAGAGTTTAGTCCCAAGTAAACAAATAAATATGATGTATGTGTGCATGTGTTTGTGTGAAAGCTTTGCACCAGCCGTGCTTCTACATATTAATAGTCATTTCACAGGTGGTTATAGAACACTTGTGTAGGTCCTGTTTGAGAACCATCATAGCTTAAGAATGTTAGACAGGCCTCTGGCCTTATTCACTGATGAACAGAAAAAAAGGCTTGAACTAAGAAAATTTATGCATTACAAAATAATTACCACTTGATGGCAGTATTTACATATTGTTAAAAAAAAAAAAAAAAAAAAGACTAGAGGAAAAAACCCTCTGTTGTAACTTCCTATCCAGTGATTCACGGCAAAAATTGCATTACATATGAACCTGAGCATTGTACCCAGTACCAGCAACACACCAATTATCTTTTTTCACATATTGGGTCAAATTGTTTTCTACTCGCAAAATTATTTACCAGGGTCATTCCCAGTTAGATGTGTCAAGCACAACTAAAACTATACTTTTCTTAATGCTTTCATCTGCAAATTTTTTTTTAAATGGTATATTTGTTGTAGTCCTTTTACATCTTGGAAAAAAGCAAAATCATTCTAATATGTTGACAGGTATTTCTTAGGGCAGGTAACATCCTTTGTGGTCTCAAAAAAACAATATAAACATTTATAAACAGCTGCTAATGCCTATGTCTGTTTTATGTAAACAAATGCTTTTCAGTTAGAAGTATACTTTAACAGGATATCAGCCACTCAGATGAAGAGAGTGTAATTCTAAGCTCTAATGGCTCACTGCTGCATGACACAATGACACAAGACGACATGGCACTTGCCATGGTTCTATGTGGTATCACATCATGTTACAACGCACACATATCTACATTAAACACATTCCCGTGGGCATTTATTTATTTATTTTACATTTGTTAACCGGAGGTGTCTGACTGAGCCAAAAAGGCCCTTTTTCAGCAGAGGCCCGGGGAGAAAAGCTCCACAAAAGAAAAATTACAGACACATTTAGTTATTTAGACATGATCAGTATAAGCACAAATTACAAGAGACATGTTTTTACAGTGGTATGCGGCACATAAACAGTTACAGTGGAGAGAAACAAAAAAATATTAATTTTAAAAATAAAGGTAATTAATAGATTTGTGGTGTACAGCTGAAATTTAGAACATAGGTAGAATACATACGTAGTACACAGGTACAGTACATACATTGTAGATTAGCCAGTGTTTGTGAGTAAGATTGAAAACTATTATCAAGTGCTCTAGATTTAGTATGTATATGTTATCCGCTTTCACTAGCCTGGGAAGCAGTCATGGCACTGCCAACTTTGCTTGAGATGTTGCCTGATGAGGTCTTTAAAGGAAGTTTTGGATGACGTGTTTTGAATGCTAGTAGGGGCAGAGTTCCATTTTTTAGCCAGTGAACTACTATATAGAGCATCTCCAAAGCTATTGTAGCTGTTGGTGACTTCTAGTAGTAGTTTGCTTGATGATCTAAGAGGCCTTTTGGCTGAGTGATGTTATAGTAGGTTTTTGAGGGCAGGACACTTATTGGGGAGGTAATAAATAGAATGACAGAGGCAGAGCTGATTGTAGGTTAGGATGTTGGGCAGTTCAAGCCAGTAGAGCTGTCTCAAAGCAGTACAGGGATGAGTTCTATATGAGCAATTTGCAGCGAAGCGGGCAATTCTGTTATAGCAGGCTTCCATTTTGCTTAGTTCAGTTTTGTTGAGATTAGTCAGAATGGGAGATGCATAGAGTAGGGTGGATAGAAGTTGGGAGCGAGCAATGGCTGATCTTGTGTTGTTGGTAAGAAATAGTTTGATACGGTAGAGTGACCCCAGTTTGGCATGTACTTTTTTAATAGTTAAGTTGAGATGACTTTCAAATTTTAGGTGGGACTGTATGGTTATTCCCAATAGCTTAGCCTGTGCCACTGGAGCAATTGGAATAGCATTTGTGGAGTAGATAGTGAATTGACTGTTAGTGTTTTTGTTAGAACTGGTTATAATCATAAGCTGAGTTTTCTTTGGATTGAGGATAAGTTGGGCTTTGGTAAGGTAGTTTTCAACGTCAGAGAATGCTAGCTGAGTTGTTTGCAGGAGGGTGGAAATGTTTTGTACAACACAGATTAAGGTAGTGTCATCTGCATACTGAATTATAGATGCATGCTGTGTAGAGGTATGGAGGTCATTTGTGAAGACTGTGAATAGTAGTGGTCCTAAGATAGAACCCTGTGGGACTTCTATCGTTATGGGCAGCTGAGAAGAGTGAGAATTTTCCCATTTCACAGCTTGGTACCTGTCAGTTAAGTAGCTTTGGAACCAGGTAAGAGTGGAATTTGATAGGTGATATTGGTTTAGTTTGTTTAGCAGGATTTGGTGTGAGACTATGTCAAATGCTTTGGACATATCCAAAAAAAGAGTTGACACTTGTAGTCCTTCATTTTTGAGACTGTTTACTGTGTCTGTGAAGAAGAGGAGGGCTGTAGTGGTACTATGGGCAGGTCTGAAACCATGCTGAGTAGGTGACAGGATGTTGCTGTCTAGAAGATAGTTTAGCATCTGGGTATGGATGCATTTTTCTAGGATTTTGGCCAGGGGGAAGAGTAAAGCAATGGGTCTGTAGTTATTAAGTTCAGTGGAGGTCCCACCTTTATGTATGGGTGTAACATAGGATATTTTCCAGAGTTTGGGCACATAGTTTTCAACAATTGATCTGTTTATGAGAGTGGAGACTGGGATAGCAATAGCATCTGCTGTGAGTTTCAAGAAATAGCTGGGGAGTAGGTCGGCTGCTGTTGATGAGGTTTTTAGTTTAGAGAGCATGCTTTTGATTGAAGTGGTGGAAACTGTTTTGAGGGTAAAGCTTGTATTAGTGTTATTTGTGTTGGGGGGGATAGTGAGGAAGGAACTGTCCTGTGATACTAAGGATAGAATTGAGTTCACAAAGTGGGAGTTGAATTGTATTTCGATGGGAACTTTAGTGTCAGGTGTGGTTGGTTTGGGGGTAGCCTTTTGGGTGGATTTTAGTAGCTGGTTTACATTTTTTCCAAAATTTTTGTGGGTTGTGTTGGTATTTAGTTTGTAATGTTGTGTGGTAGAATTTTTTGTCCAGCCTAATGCATTTCTTTGCATGGTTGCGCAGCTCTTGGTTAGGCTTTGTGTTTCTTTATTTTTTGATAGTAAAGCCAGGCAATGTCTCTGGACTTGAGGATTTGTTTGGTTTCTTTACTGAGCTAGGGGTTTGTAGAGGTTCTAACCTTGATTTTGTGCAATGGAGCGACAGTGTCTAGGTGTTGTAGAAATGTTTTGTTGAGATATGCTACAGCCTGGTCAAGTGGGAGGGTTTTTAGGGGGGGTCCGGTCACAGTTACAGAGTAAAGTGTTGAGGACCTCAGGAGAGAATATGTGGGGTTGTAAGTTAGGACCCAGTCAAGGATGGATTCCCTTTTACATTTTTTATCACATCTAGTTGGAATTTGGACTAGCTGCTGGTAGCCATGGAGCTTTATTAGATTACTTGGTGGTTCTGATATACAGGTGAACCAATCTAGGTTGAAGTCCCCCAGAATAAGGGTTTCTTGTGAGTATGTGGAAGAACACCAGGATAAGAAGTCTTCAAGGCTAGCAGGTATATTACCAGGTGGAATATAGATCACAATTGTGGTGATGACCTTTTCAGGGTGAAGTTGAAGTTGTGAGATAAGTATGTCCCAGTTATTGGGGGAGGGGTAGGAGTTTGATAATAGACGGACAGTTAAGTTGGACTTGTACAGTAAGACAGTTCCACCCCCTTTACGAAGTGGTCTGTCTTGTCTAATGATATTGTAGCCGGTAGGGATAACTTCTGAGTTAGCTGTGTTTTTGTTCTAGAAACACAATAATGATAAAATTTAATTCAGAGACATGCTAGTGTGATGTTTAAAAAAAGTTATTAAATAGTACCATTATCCATGGCTGTACCACCATTTATAATATTCTTCTTATTATTATTATTGCATTTAGATGTATCTGGTAAAAGGGCAACAATATGATGACAAGATTCTCGCGCACTCTGTGATATATTTTTCAATTTTCTGACTGCAAAATCAACAAGAGAGAATGTGTCAATAAAACAAAAGAAAACGGCACTGCATATGAGATAAAAGGAAATTGTGCTTTTAGTAAAATCAGTTCCAGAAGATAATATACAGATATAAAATTGTCACGTTGTAGTTTTGCACAACAGTGACGCACAGTAATGATTTCTATAAATAAATGTATTTATTTATGTTATGTATTTCTGTTAGCCCTTCAAGGCAGGAGCCAGGAAAAAGGCCTCCTGTGAAATCATGCAGTAAATAAATTGAGAGATTTCTGACAAATTATTACTGTAACACATTTAGGGTTTGTTCAAAAGTTCTAGAAACATGATAATGATAAAATGTAATTCAGAGACATGCAAGAGCTCCATGCTCACTGTTAGCTCATTTGCGTCCCTTGGAATAGAGCACAGCATAGTTAGCAGTTACTGCGCTACTGTTCCTCTACTGATCCTACCAGTGCTATTACACAGAAATCCTCCCAACAAACACACAGAAAATTAAACATTGGTAGATGTACGTCATCAAAAAATCTCCATTTCTATTGCCCCCCCCCCCCCCCAAATAGTGCAGTAGAGCTTGTACAGATGTGGTCTACAATGCTATTCCAATTCTACCGAAAGGCTCCAGTGAAGCGCACATAGGTAGCTTGATTTAACCATGATACCAGACTGCCACATTTGCACTCAGCTTTCCCCAGTGAGATCAATGTACTCCTGCATGCTAGGCCCTTCTTATGGCTGGACAGTAGTCTTTGAATCCCTTCCTTGTAAAGCACTGAAAAAGCCTGCAAGAAACAGGATTTTATGGTGCATTATGTGTTTCTGAATTCTAGCCAATATTTTTTAGAATTACTTACTATTATACAGTGCAATAAATAGACTATATAAATTAATCTCCTTAATACATTGTCATACAGCAATGTAATGTATAAGCATAAGCAGAGACAAAGTCTGAAACAATATTTATGTATTTATTTATTTATTGACACTGGTATATCATAGTCAAAGTAATGGGTTCAGGCACAAAATTAACCATAGTATGGTGAAACCCATCATTCCTTGCATTATAAGTATAACCATCACAGTCTTTGGATACAGATACAATGCTCAGAGATGTCCAAGTGAAACCAGACTCATACTTTTTAACTTACCTCATATTTTTGGTTTGTCATAAAATTTATGGTTTTCTGGCAACTCACTGAGGACAGAAGTCACTAAATAATGACATAGATTTGAGTTTCATACTTCATATCCTTCAGAAGATGCATGCTCACATCAAACTTGTTATTCTAGCAACTTTCTAAGTTTATAAGAACGCTATTTAAAGTCTGTTTCTATTTATGAGCCTTTATCCTCTCATTATTTTTGGCTTTGTCCTGATGCATGTAATGTAAGTAAAGAGTAAGGGGGTATGTGAAGAACATTAGCTCCCAGAGTGTGTGTGTGTGTGTGTGTGTGTGTGTGTGTGTGTGTGTGTGTTGGGGGGCTACAATTAAAGAGTAAGGGGATATGTGAAGAACATTAGCTCCCAGAGTGTGTGTGTGTGTGTGTGTGTGTGTGTGTGTGTGTGTGTGTGTGTGTGTGTGTGTGTGTGTGTGTTGGGGGGCTACAATTAAAAAGTAAGGGGATATGTGAAGAACATTAGCTCCCAGTGTGTGTGTGTGTGTGTGTGTGTGTGTGTGTGTGTGTGTGTGTGTGTGTGTGTGTTGGGGGGGGCTACAATTAAAGAGTAAGGGGATATGTGAAGAACATTAGCTCCCAGAGTGTGTGTGTGTGTGTGAGTGTGTGTGTGTGTCTGTGTTGGGGGGTTACAATTAAAGAGTAAGGGGATATGTGAAGAACATTTGCTCCCAGTGTGTGTCTGTGTGTGTGTGTGTGTGTGTGTGTGTGTGTGTGTGTGTGTGTGTGTGTGTGTGT
>NC_056739.1:787297171-787357171 GCF_019279795.1 Protopterus annectens
TCTCATCTGGTCCTTCACCTTATACTCTTCCTTTTTTTTTTGTGCATTCAGTTGCTGCCTGTTTTTTTAATGCTTCTACTTAGATTTCCATTCCTGCTTGACATGCTTGTGCTAAACTAAGCGGGGAAGTCATCTTAGCTTTGTTCTCTTCATGTTTCAGAATTTTCACTATGTTTGGGTCTGATGAGGTCACCAGATATGCATGCAGTCCTACGATTACAGATCTATACATGCAGTCAATTTCATGGTTGCCCATATCTCTGTTAGAACAAGGAATATATAATCTTGATATATACTGATTTTTATGTATCATCTGCTAAGCATGAAATGATTTTCTTGTTTTCCTGTCCAACTGATTCAATACCTTTTGAGGCCAGTCAGTCACCCCAAAACTGTAAGTTATAACAGGAAGAGCAAATTGGTTTATAGCTTGCACTTTGTTCCTAGTTGTCAGAGCTGTTTTCAGTTTTAATTTTAGACTTCTAAAATATTATTTACTGAGTTTTATTTGCATTTGTTCATGGTTTCTTGTTGATCCTTCATCAGGTCCCCCTCCACTGAAAATTGGCTTTGTTCCAAGTTGGACTTTCCCTGTTAATAAATGTTAAATAAATTAAAAATAAATTACTTTTCCTCATCTATCAAGACCAAATGACATTCTTATATCTTTTGAGAAAGTTTTGATCACTTCCAGTTGTGCCTTCAGCTCCTCATCAGATGAACCATACAGTTTTAAATCATGCACTAAAAGAAGAAGAGAGGTTTTTACACTTTCTTGTTGTCTGGGAGCCAAATTGTAGCCATGGCCTAATCTATTAAGTAGACAGCGTTATGACGTAAGGGCAAGACAAAAGAGCAGCAGTGACAGAGTCACTCTGGAATATCTCCCTTTGAAGTTTTATCCCTGGGATAATATTTGTCCTTTATCATGGCTTAGCTGTAAAGTAGCTTGCCAATGTTACATGGTCACTATATTGTAATTGATCAAGCATCTATAAACACTTCTTTATCTATGAATGTGGGATGCTGTCAATGCTTTTTTTTTGTAATCTATCCATGCCATACTTAAATTCTTCCCCTTTTTACAATTCTCCATTATGACTTTATTTAACAACAAAGCCACCCGGCAGTGTAAACCTTGACTCTAGATCATTGTCACTGTTGAAGTGACACCCTGACCCCTATGTGAAAAAATGGGAAAAGGGGTTATGGATGGCTGGATTCTTTGTTCCATATGACTTTTGTTTGTTACCCTTTTGTCCTATTGCCATGATTAAGTTTTCTTCTAAGTAACTCTAAACTCTGTCAGCATCAATTCCAGTGTATAGTTTATACATTATTGGAAGGCAAGTTATTGGACTATAATTTTTAGGATATCTTGCAGGTTCCCTCTTAAGAAGGAGTATTATTTTTCCTGTTGTTAACCAGGTTCGTGTCTGTTTGGGCTGCACATATAAATAGTCCTTGCTCAAGGCTAAATCTTTTTGTAAAGATGTTAATACTTTTAGACAGAAGCTATTTATTTATTTTTTTATTTTTTTATTTACATTTGTTGACTGGGAGAGTCCGACTGGACGCAGGTCCGTTTTCAGTGGAGGCCCAGGGAGAAAAGCTCCACAGTAAGTATTACTTACATTATACAGTTAAGAAACATAGCATTTAAAAATATAGACATTAGTCCAGCTGAGGACATAATACAAGAATAAAACATAGATGTAAAACAGCTGTAGAACATAGTACATAACAGCCATTAGCAGTTGTTACTACAAGAAGTTAGTACTATGTGGTAGGTAGCTGGGAACATGAGTAGCCAAGCTTGCTAAGAATAGGTCGTTGATAGGGGACAGAGAGAGGTAGTGGGTGGAGTGGATTGTATTGGGGGGGGGGGTTGCAAGGGCATATCCGGCAAGTTTTTAAGTGTGATTGCAAGGAGTTACAGAGGTAATTGAGGGTGGGAGGGAGTTCCATAGTTTGGCTATAGTGCAGGAGAATAATGCTTCTCCAGCAGAGATAATGGCTCTTGTGACCTGTGGGAGGTTTTTGTGGCTGGATCTTAGTGGTCTCATGGTTAGGTAGGGTTGGAGTAGATTCTGGGGAGATGCGACTTTAGTGGTTGGTTTATTCGTTTGTGGGTGAGTGCGAGTTTGTACCATTGAAGGAGGTGGGGAGCTCTAGCCAGCCCAGTTCTGCCAGTAAGAGACAGTGGTGAATATGGTAGGAAGCCCCTGTGGTGAATTTGGTGATTTTGTTGTAGCAGGTTTTAAGCTTATTTAGGTCGCATTGTCTTAGGTTAGTAAATATTAGAGAGGCATAAAGTAGGGTGGAGATAAGATGAGAATTTGCTACCAAAATCTTTGCTGCTTTGGTAAGTAGTTGCTGATTTCTATATAACGCTCCTAGTTTTTTGTGCACTTTTCTAATGGTCATGGAAATGGGAATGTCAAAGTTCAGTTTATTGTCTGTTTCTACTCCTAGTAATTTGGTGTGTTCTGTAGGATGGATGGTGGTGTCTTTTGCTGTGATGTTAAAGTGAGAGCTGCCTAGGGTAAGTTTGGTGGAGTTGGAAGATTAGTAATTTTGTTTTGTTTAGGTTGAGCATTAGTTGGGCATTGGATAACCAAGTTTCAACAGAGGAAAATGCTTCCTGTGTGACTTATTGCAGTTTGGGTAGGGAGCAGGCTGTGCATATGATGGTTGCGTCATCTGTGTATTGTATGAGTGTGCCATGTGTTGTGGCTGAGGCTAGATTATTGGTGAAAATAGAGAAGAGTAGGGGTCCCAGGGATGGACCCTTGGGGAGCCACTATGGAGACTGGTAGTTTGGGGGGATAGGTCATCCTGCCATACAACTGCTTGTTGGCGGTCAGATAGGTAACTCTGAAACCAGTTGATGCCTGGTTGAAAGAAGAATAGGTTAGTGAGAAGAGAGATGAGTTGTTTGTGTGGGACCATGTCGAAAGCTTTAGAGAGGTCTAGGAAGGTAGCTGAGGAGAGATAACCTGCATTTTTATTTTGTAGGATAGTGTTAGAGAAAGAGAGTAAGGCGGTGGTGGTGCTATGGTTAGGTCGGAAACGGTGTTGTGTGTTGGAGAGGAGGTTGTTAGCAAGGAGGTGCTCTGAGACTTGAGAATGAATGCATCTCTCTAGTATTTTGGAGAGTGGCAAGAGAATAACTATGGGGTGGTAATTGGTTAGATCTGTGGAGGGGCCTCCTTTGTGTAGTGGAATTATGTGTGAGACTTTCCACAGTGTGGGAACATAACTCTCTGACAGAGATCTGTTAATTAAGAGTGATACGGGATAGGTCAGAGCGTCAGCTGCAAGGTGAAGGTATTCACCTGGGAGGTTGTCTGCTGCTAATCTGGTGGGTTTAAGTTTAGTTAATAGTGGTTTTACTTTGTAGGTAGGAACAGGAGAGAAAGAGAAGCTAGTGGGGAGATTGCTAGTTGTAGTTGATGATGTGGATTTATGGGGGGGTTGTGTTGTCTAGCTAATGATAGTATGGTTTGTGTGAAGTGATTGTTGAAAGAGGTAGCAATATTTTCAGAGGAGTGACTTATGTCAGGAGTGGGTGTATTTACTTTACCTGGGTGGAGGATGGAGTTTATTGAGGACCAGAATTGTTTGGGGTTATGTTGGGAGGAGGTAAGGGCAGACTGGTAGTATTGGATTTTGTCCTGTTTTATAAGCTTTTTGGTTCTATTGCGTAGTTCTAGGAATTTTTGTCTAGTAGAGGGGTTTTTGGTTTTGCACCAGTTGTCCAAGGCTTTATCCCTGTTTTTCATTTCAGACTTAGTGTTTTTTTGTAGCCATGGAGATGGTTGGGCTCTAGTTTGGGAACTAGTTTGAGGTATTTTATAGGTTGTCAGTTACAGTCTATTAGGGATGAGCTGAATGAGAGAGGGTTGAAGTTAGTTTTTTGCATATTTGACAGTACATGATGGGTTTCACTTTATATAGGTTTTTTCTGAGTAGGAAAGTTGGGGAATGATCATTGAGGCTGTCAGATAGGCAGCCCGCTATATATGACTAGGGGCTCTTATTGACTAGTATCCAATCAAGGGTAGTGTGTTTGTTGGAGCTTTTATTTATCCTAGTAGGTGACTGGACTAGTTGGGTGAATCCATGAAAGTTTACGCGATGGGTTGGGTGGTTACTAGAACAGGATTGCCAGTCAGTGTTGAAGTCTCCTAGAATTAAAGTTTCTTGGAGTAGATGGTGGGTAATACAGCTGAGGAGGTTTTCTAGTGGAGGGATGTTTTGGCCAGGTGGGAAGTAGCAACCTATTATGTTTATGGTTTTATTTTGGTTTATTTTAAGGTTGGTATATATTATTTCTTCCTTACGTATTTGGGGAGCTGCTAACTTTAAGATATGGATGTCTAGATGCTGTTTAAATATTATAGCTATACCACCTCCTTTTTTGTTTAGTCGGTCTACTCTTAGTGTACTGTAACCAGTAGGGAGGATTTGCTCATTAGTAATGTGTGGTTTTAGCCATGTTTCTGTAAGGATCACTAGATCAGGGGAGTAGAAGTCTATGGTGGCATGGAGTTCCTGCACCTTGTTGCATATACTTCTAATATTTAGGCTTATCAGAAGGAAGTCGGTTGGCCTTCTACTGGCTGTGATTTGGGAGAAGATGTGGTTTGTAGTCTGATTATGAGGGGAGGGGTTGGAGATTGAGGGGCCAGGATTGGGATGGATGTCTCCACTGAGTGTTAGGTTAGATATGGATGAGATTATTAGTGTTATCAATTTCTGGATATGCTTGCTTATAAGGGAAGTTTTTTGATTGTGTTTTGTGGGTAATAGGTATGGTGGTAGGGTTGTTATTTTAAGCTGTGGGGTTGATTTTAGTTTAGGTATTGTGGTCTGTAGTCTATGTAGAGGGTGTCTAGGGAAGGTTGTTGATCTGATAGGAGAGTAGTAGAGTAGGGGTGAGATATGAGTGGTGGTGTGTGTAGTGATACAGTGGTAGTGGTTGAGTGCAGGATTGGTGAAGGTTTGGTAAGATGTGATGTATGCAAGGAGTGTGCATGCAATGAATATAGGTATGGTGTGTTTGTACATATTAGCTGAGTAGGAGGGATAGTAGTGTGAAGCTGTAGGAGGTAGTATAGGTGTAGTGATGTTATAGGTTGTTTGAAAGGTGGGAGTGGTTACTATTAGTAATAAAGGTAGGACCACTGGGGGCGGTTGGAAATTGGGGGCAGGGAGGGGAGGGAAGCAGGCAATAGATGAAAGAAGACTATCAGTAGGTTTGGGAGCCAACTTAAAGGGAAAAAAGCTAGTAAAATACAACCATAATACAAGGTAGAATAGACCCTTCCATGGCATTTTCGTTTTGAGCCCTTATGGAGTACTGGGAGATGAGTAGGAGCAGTACAGGATTTAATAGTTGGGAGAGAATGGAAAATGCTGGGAGAGAGGGGAATTGTTCAGCTGGTCGTTTATGGTACAGTGCTCAACAGTCTACACTGCCTAAATAACAGGACAGTTTAATAAATTATAACAGGTTTGGAATTTACAGAAACATCTAACATACTTTGTTTCAGATTGCAGCGATATTCTGTTGCCGTTTTCTGGGGGAGGAGATCCCAGTATATAGCTGTAGGACTGGATACTCTGTATTTTAATTAAAGTGGAAAATACAGATTTACTGGATAGAATTCTAGGAGGAAAAAGTGCAGAGCAGAAAACAAATAAGGTTACGTGGAGCTATAGTTGTGATTGTAGCTACATTCAGTGCTATTAAGTTACACATAAGAGATAACTAACCTAAGCAGTAAAAAACACAGTCCGTTACAAATGCACAATACTGTCTATCTTGCCTTGCTAAAACGTCTTTGCTAGAGACTCCTTAAATGATAGCAATTCAATTCTTATAGTTGGATATTAATTCACTTTAGCTCACATTTCATTTAGCATAAAAGTAGCTTAGTGAACCACATAGCTTCAGTGGAATAAAGCCGAGAACAGTGCTTAGCGCTGTTTCATGCAAGAGAATCATATTGTAAACCATACAACATTTA
Source organism: Protopterus annectens (assembly GCF_019279795.1). Lineage (NCBI taxonomy): Eukaryota > Metazoa > Chordata > Ceratodontiformes > Protopteridae > Protopterus > Protopterus annectens. The sequence goes on from NC_056739.1 coordinate 787,303,207, forward strand.
GCATGATAGTGACTTAGTGAACATTATATCTTGCAGCAGAATAATTCACAGTTCTTAGCTCTGTTTTTTGCGAGTGAACAATGTTGTAAAGCATATAACATTTAACATGAAAGTAACTTAGTTAACTTTATGACCCCAGCATAATAGGTACTGCATTTGGGCCTGGCGTTTTCCATTTAGGAGCTTTTCTTATTTTTTTTTTCAGTTTATCTGGCTGTTACTTCATCCAACTTCATATCTTGTACATTTGAACTTTTTACTGTGCCACAGGATCTTCATAGATATTTCTCCAAAATGGTCCCAGTGCGGGGTGATTAAGTAAGAATAAGGTTAGAGAGTAAGGCAATACTGTTTAATTGGTATTTATAGTATAACCCACGATGCTATAACTGTCTTCTATGGCTGGACTGCTGTGAAGGTGCACCTCACTGCACTTGTTTGGAGACATTTTAGACTCAAACTGACGACTTGTCTGAGAATTGCTACACCAGGAAAGTAAAAACTATATTGCATTTGATTTTGTTTTATGCCTGCTGTTGAAGCTGTTTTTGACATATTTAAACTGCAGCTGCTTTAGTGTTTTCTGCAACTATCACAGTTTGTTTTGCCAGGTGTTTGGGGCACCTTGGAAATTGTCATAGTTATTCTTGTGAGAGGCGGTTAATGGCTGCCATTTTCTAATGGAGCTCCGTTGGCTCTTCCAGATTTGTTTGCTGGTTTGGTTCTCTTGCTTCTTTTGTTTTCTTTAATTGCTATTTATAGCATGACCCAGTGTGATATTTTTTGTTCTTTGTGGCTGGGTAACTCTGAAGCTGCACCCCAGTGTACTGGTTTGTTGACATTTTAAAGCTAAACTAATGCTTTTTCTGAGTATCGCTTCACCAGGGAAGTAACAACTGTATTGCACTTGACTGTGTTTTGCTATTTCTGTTGCTAGAACTATTTCTGAATTATTTAAACTGTTGCTGCATTACTTTTTTCTTTAACTAAAACAGCTCATTTAGCCAGTGACTGGGGGTCACGTTGGAAACTGTAGTAGTTACTCTTGTGGTAAAAGGTTTACTGCTGCCACTTTCTAAGCTTATGAGTCCAATTGGCTCTTCTATTTCTAATTGAGCACCATTGGCTCTTTCAGAATTGTTTGATGTTTGTTCTCTTGTTTCTTGTAGTTTTATTTAATTGCTCTTTATAGTGAGCTCAAGTACTGAACTGCGGCACCACTGTTGCTGTAGCTGAAGAGTCGGTAGTGAGCACATTTTCATTTCTTCCTTAAATCAGTTCTCCAAAGCCGTCATTGTTTCCTTGTCAGTTGTTTCATTACACTCATGGCAGAATTAGATTGTACTTACCCTAGTGCAGATCAGGGTGCACGTGGTGTGTACTGTGTCTTTAAGAAGCATGTCAAAGACTGAGCGTTCACGTATAAATGGCAGGCATGTGCCATTCCGAGAGTGCAGCCAGGGTGTAAGCATGTATGATTGCAGCAGTTAGTTTGTATATAAGTTACTTAAGTTAAAGTCAGTAAACTTCTATTGTGATGTGTTTGTATAAAATAAAGCTGCTTGAACAGAACCCACAAAGACTCTTCTATTGTGTCCAAAGTAGGAGAATGACCTGGTGTCAAAACCAGAGTCGCAGAGAATAATATTCTGAGCCATGAGATGCGGAGATAACAGTGAAGGTAAACTAAGAGAAACGAGCACGAAAAAGGGCCAGAAAAGAAGCAAAGGTAATGTGAATATGCACAAACTACTTATTTCATAAAAAAGATAAAATGGGGCATTACAAGGGGACAAAATGCATTATTAAGCAAGTGGGAGGCATAAAAGTCTTATTAACTAAAGGAAATGTTTAAAGTAAAGGTATTTCATGAAACAATTAACAGAAAAGTAAAATGAGCATGTTTAAAGGCAAAACAGGCATGTTTGGAGTAAAACAAGACAAGAAAAGTACAATTGGTATGACAAGAGATATTAAACAGGCAAAACAAATATAATCAGGGCAAAAAGGGCACATTAAGCATAAATAAAGCAAGGCAACTGCATGTTTTTTTGGCAAAGTGCTGTGTTTTGGCATAACTATGGCTTTGTATTATATCAAGGGCATAACTAAATTTATTCGAAGTATCTCAAAGTGTGTAAAAGTGCTTACAGTGTTTACTTATTACTGTGTATATACTTTGAAGAGTTATTTGTGTGCAAAGTGCAACTATTTTGTGAAGTGCAGTCAAAGTATAGCCATTTTGAAAAGTTTCTTGTGCTGGGTGTGTGAATATTTGCAAAGTGCTGCCATTACAGAGTGTTTCGTGCACTGTAAAGAATTGCCTAGAAAGGTACCACCATTTTCGAGAAGTTTCAGTGTGTTGTGTACAGTTTATTTGCAAAGTGCCATTACTTCAAAATATTATTGACTCTGAACTTCTCTTGCCAGTTCATTCACATAGTGCAGTTATTTGAAGTGTTTCTTAAAATTATAAATTACTTTTGTAATACAGTAATTTCAAAAGTATTATAGTACCCTAAAAACTTGTTTTGCAAAGTCCAGTTACACAGAGGCTTGTATCGTGCAATTGTTTGATATTTTTCTTAAACTAAGAGGTGATTTTGTGCAATACAGTAATTTCAAGAGTATTACAGTGCCTGAGAGAAACTTATTTTGCAAAATTCAGTTATACAGAGGCTCGTTGTGCTATTGGGCAAAGTTACAAGTACTGGTATGTGTTTGTGCTTATTTGCAAAACCTTTCACTAGTATGTGTTAATATGGCAGACAGATTTCAAGAGACCTTGCTTCTTGTATTTGATCAGAATATTGCAGAGAATTGGAGAAAATTTGAACAAGAGTACGATATTTTATACAAGCAGTTTATTGAGATAAAGATGCACACACCAAAGCATTCATTTTGCTAAACCTAGCTGGGTCAGACGCCATAGAAAGAGACCGTTCATTTCTGTATGCATCAGCAGTATATGAAGGAGAAGGTGAAAACCGTTGTGTTGTTATACAGGCTGAGTCGAGGGATGACCACGAGTGTTTGAAGCACAAGTTCAGAGAAATGTGTAACCTCCAGACAAATATTACACTAGAGAGGCATATGTTTTACAAGAGAGATCAAAAACCAGGGGAGACTTTTGCAGCTTATATAACTAATCTGAGAAACCAGGCTAAAATGTGTCGGTTTGGTGGCTTAACTCATTCACTCCGGAGCAGCTCAGAAAATGCTGCCTGCTTACTTCCACCATAGGAACAACAGTGCAGCCTGAGCTCATTTTCAGATAATCCATTTGGAATACCATACAGAAAATAAATGATCATAACTCTTTAACCATAATAGCAAGACAAAAGATGTAAATGTGAAAGTTGTTGAGCAGACAGTGACCTTTCCCAACAGTTAAATATTGATAGTGTGTATCTAAGTCATTATTAAATATCTGCCAATGAATGATGATATTCTGCATATTTTTTACCTTTTTGGTAAAGCAAATCACAATATCTTGGTGAATGTACCATGTAGACCCATACAATTTGTAATTGATTTGTTTGTCTGTATGTCAGGTTTAAAATGATACATTAACCATTACTGTGTGATGCTTTGTTATGGAGATATTCACAGAGATATGATTAATATTATATGTCTCATAATTGATAAATAAACAAAGCATAATATCTCCTCACCTGTAACAGACAGAAACCACATATCAGTGTACAAGTTGTGTGGCTCAATGTCAGCTTCAAAATGATGCATCATTTGTGTCATCACCATGCTCCCTTGTAAAGATATGGGCATAATAATGAGAAGTATTGTAAATGTATAATTTTCATAATCGTACAAGAATAAACAAACTGTGATATTAGTATATGTGTACTGCATACAGACACATTTCTTTTACCATGTTGTAAGTAATAGCATTGTCTTTAAAATGAGGTATTAGTTGGGACAGTGACATGCTCCCTTGCAAAGTTATTTACCAAAATATGAAATAAATGATAATTTCCATAACCTAAGTTCTAAACAAACTCTGATATCTGTACATGTGTACAGCATACAGACACAGTTATTTTACCATGTTGTAACTATTAATACTGTCTTCAAAATGAGGTATTACTTAATACATTGACATGGTCTCTTGCAAAGTCATTTACCAAAATATGGAAAAAAATCATTACTTTCATAACCTGATTCCTAATTAAACTGTCACATCTGTACATGTGTATTGTTGTAAGGACTAACACTATCTTCAAAATGAGGTATTACCTAGCACAATTACTTGCTCCCTAGCAAAGTTATTGACCAAAATATGAAAAAAATAATAATTTCCATAACCTAAGTCCTAAACAAACTGATATCTGTACATGTGTACAGCTTACAGACAGTTCTTTTATCATGTTTTAAGGACAATCACTGTCTTCAAAATAAGGTATCACTTGGCACAATTACATGCAAAGTAATTTACAAAAATATGAAAAAAATCATAATTTCCATAGCTGAAGTCCTAAACAAAATATTATAGCTGTACATTTGTCCAGCATACAGACACAGTTCATTTTCCATCCTGTAACTACTAAAACTGCCTTCAAAATGAGGTATTACTTAGCCTGATGACATATTCCCTGATAAAGTTATTTAGCAAAATATGAAAAAATATGAAAAATTCATAATTCGCATAACCAAGTTCGCAAACAAACTGTGATATCTGGATATGTGCATGGCATACAGATACAGTTTTTTTATATCTTGGAAGTACTAATAGTGTCTTCAAAATAAGCTACTACTTAGCATGCTGACATGTTCCCCGACAAAGTTATTCACCAAATATGAAACAATATCATAATTCTCATAACCAAAGTCCTAAACATAATGTGATATCTGTACATTTGTCCAGCATACAAACACAGTTCTTTTTCTATCCTGTAACTAATAATATTGCCTTCAAATGAGGTATTTACCCTGATGAAATGTTCCCTGACAAAGGTATTTAGCACAATAGGAAAAGAATCATAACCATAATTGTAACCAAACTGTGATGCGTGCAGGATGGTTATTGGCATATTCTCTTTTATGTGGCACTCTCCTCAGAGATGGTAATAAATTATAATATATAATAATTAAATTATATCCCTTGTATAATACAGCATAATTTGTTGAAAAACTAAAAACAGGTTCATAGTTACTAGGTATCTCATCCAAAGGAGGACAAACTCAGGACTGCAGCACCCCTGTTACAAAGAAAAACAATGACAATCCTACAATATCCAGTATGTGTCAGTACCAGTGAAAGCAACATTCACAACAGCAGCAATGTGATTAGCACCGAATTGCCTAAATTCAAAGTAATATCAAAAATGCCAACAAAGACCAAGTAATGGATGAATGGCAAAATTCAGTTCACTTCACCCCCCTACACTTTGCATGCAGCTGCTGAAAACAATGACAAGTTTTAGCATACATGATAGTCCAGAAATGGAACTAGAAAATGTTATGAAAAAATGCAATTTACAATTTAATTACTGTATCTCGTGCAATGCTGTAACAAGGGTGAGGTGAATGGGTACACCTGCCTTCCTGTGTCAACTTGTACAGGGCACTAAACTTACAGTAAATAAAAAGATCAGCAGCATAGAAATGATAGTTAAGAAATTACCTCAATTACTTAAAAGCTTGCACACTGTCTACCAGGTAAATGTTATCTTTTTTATGGATAGCTAAACTGGAAAAAATAGAACAGCTTACAAGTTGTCATTAAACAAAAACAATACACATCATGGGATGGGGAAATGCCAAATTACCACACACACACACACACACACACACACACACACACACACAGACACACACGGTTTGGAAGTGTGACGTTTGGACTCCTTACTATTTTAAGTTTGTCAGTACAAAAGAATAAAGTAAAAAAAACACATATGCAATGCATTCCTTTCACCACCACCTGCGCTCTGATAGTAACTACATGTGAACTCAACCTGCAGTAACCTTACTCATGTCATGAATAAGTAGAATACTTACTTTCCATCAAGAAAGCCTAGCTTTCATAATATGTAACCACATTATGATACGATAAGAAACGACTACATAACAAAAGCCTTAGCAGGATAAAACCGGGAAGGTAAATTGTGTGGTACTTATGTATTATTGCAACCACATTCCAGAGTACCTAAGAACTCAACTGTTTTGGTTTCTAAGGGTAATGTGTGAAATCCATGCCTAGTGTGGGGCATTTGCCCTGCCAAGTACTTTAAAAAGCAGTCATTGTAAAAACAGGTTCAGGATCACAATGCAAGGAAACATAAGGCTGGCTCAGTAGTCATTTCTCCCTATACTGTGCTATTTACAACTGCTTCTTGTATGTGTAAGTTTGCCTTTTCAAAATGTCAGCAGAACGTAAATGAGAAACTGCAACACTCTGAAGATATTGGCGTACACCTCCTAAAAAAAGATTGCCGAAATGATATTAAGGATTGCACAACTACTGCATTATGTGTACATTTATTTGACAAATGCATCGTCCGATTCATCTACCACTGAATTAACCACAGGCCACTGACTGAAAAGGGTTGACGTAACTCTGGGGTTTCAGTTATCTCAGTGCCCTTCAAATCCAAGTACTATTTGTACATATTAAAGTAGTTTATTTACAAAGTGTAGTGAACGGCATGTTTCCTGTAGGCATGCATTCTCTGAAGAGCAACAAGTAACTGATGAATCACCGACACTTGAAACATGTGCCAGTTGGTCCACGGTTTACTTTTCTGAAATAGATCACTAAACTTTTTACATGAAAAACACCCAGAAGGTGGAAAGAATCTGCAGGTGCTTACCAGTCTTTCTCTGTTCTTGCCTTCAGCTATGTCCTACATAACTTTGCCTGCTGCTTGGATTCCAAACAAGTCCCTAACGGCACCACCGTACCACAAGTTCTTGTGCCGAGCGGAATTACACCGGGAACAGAACTCCTTGTAGACACTGCCTGTTTAATGCTCTCTGGCATTCCATGAGTGTACAATACAGAAGAGTGATCCAGTAGCAGGTAAAATCTTCAAATATTAGTAAAAAGAAAGGAAATACCTGCTACTGTACCCTCTATTTATTTTGGAAAAACAAAAGAAAATTAGGTTGGGGGTGGAGGTGCTACGCAAGTAGTGGCTTGGATTGCAAGAATCCGATTGGCTGCCACCACTTGCTTTATCAACAACTTTTCCAACGGATTTTCTATGAAAAGTTTAATGTGATCTTAATGTAAAAACACGCTGAATCATAACTGCATAGGGTAAATTACAATTTCAGTTATGATTTCAGCATGTTTTACATTAATATCAACTGCAAATCTGCACTACAGTTTCTTGCACTTGTGGAAGTCATTCGGGGGTAACAACTTGCAATTCATATCTTCTCATGGCACGCTCGGTGTTAAGTACAGAGGCGCCATGAGAAGGTACTCGGGGTTAATGAGTTAAAAGATGAGTTAATAAAGGTCAGGCTCGTATGTGGTATTAATAGAACTGCTGTGAAAAGATTCATGTATTTTTATTTATTTAACATTGGTTAACTGGGAAAGTCGGACTTGGAACAAAGCCAATTTTCAACAGAAGCCAAGGGAAAAACACACCAGACACGTCTTTCTAACGTGGGATGAAACTGGACCACTCAGAGGAAACCCACACAAATGAAGGTAGGACATGCAGACTCCACAGAAAAGGCACCCCAGCCAAGAATTGAACCAGAGAAACTTTTGCTGTGAGGTGACAATGCTACCATGCCGTCCAGATCTTGATTTGTGACAGTGATTTAACTTTGAGTAAAGCTAGAGAGATTTGTCAAATCCATGAAGTGACAGAAAAACACACAAGTATACTTGCAAGTGACAAGAGCATGGGTTCAGCAGGCTCCAGAACAAATGTAGATGGCATGCAACACGTGGCAAACAGAAGTAGGCCTAAGCTCATGGCAGCCACAGCCCCTGCTGGCTCAACAAGGAAACCATGTAGTTTTCCAGCAAGTTCTAAGACCAGTTCAGTTAAAGGAGCATGCTCAGTACAGTGCAAGCATGAATCAGCAAAACCCAAGTTTAGTTTTACTGTTAACTGTCACAATTGTGGTGCAAATCATGAGTCCAAAAGAGAGAAATGCTTAGCATTTGGTCAGCAATGTCACAAGTGTAAAAAATGGAACCATTTCCAAAAAGTTTGCAAATCAAGTAAACCTCACACAGTTGTAAAGAAAGATCACACAAAAAAGCAGGTTGATAAAGTAGAGACGCAGCAGTTAGCTTTCTATGTGGATGGTGTATCAGTAATTGGTGAAAGAGCTGATGCAGTGAATTTATTGACAAAAAGCGAAGTGTTCTGTACCGTCCTGATCAATGGTAAATCCACGGAGCTTAAAGTAGACACTGGTTCAAAATGTAATGTTATATCATCAAATACATTTACTAATGTGAGAACTAATGAGCAACTCAATGTGGCTAGTAGTGGAAAACTTGTTGCTTATGGAGGTGAAGAAATTCAAACCAAAGGCTCAGTGATGCTTTCATGTTATTTGGCCAAGAACTGTTACAACTTGTTATTCTATGTAGTCAGAAGACCAGTACAGTCTTTGTTGGGTCTCAGTAATAGTTTGAGAATAAATCTGCTTTCTTTTACCAAAGAAGTTCATCACATAAATGCATCTCCTAGTTCTAATTTTTCTGAAGCCATTTTCTCAGAATATGCTGATGTTTTCGAAGACACGTTGGGCAACCTTCCTGGCAATAATAGTATTTGCATGTTCCAAGTTTCATGATTATATTTATGGTCGAGCTATTCAGATTGAAACTGACCACCGACCTATAGTTACTATTCTAAAGAGGCCTATGCATTCAGCTCCAGCAAGATTACAAAGAATGATGCTCAAATTGCAAAAGTACAACTTAAATATAGTATATACGAAAGGCAAACTACTCTGTCTGGCTGGTACCTTATCTAGATCACCCAGGAATACAATGGAACACCTTGATGCAGAGAACTTTGACTTTGACATGATGGCAGTGTGTAATTTTCCTACCACTAGGCTTGATGAGTTGAGAGATCACACAAAGACTGATCCAATTTTGCAAAAGCTCATTCACTGCATTAATGTTGGATGGCTGTCAAAGCAATCTAGTGTACCACCTGAAGTGCAAATCTATTTTCCTTACAGAGATGAAATGTTGATGGAAGATGGCTATTTTCAAAGGTCCTGAAACTGTTGTTACTGCTTCCTTACAACATGAGTACATCCAGATTTTGCATCATGGTCACTCAGGTTCTGCATCCACTAAGAGGCGAGTGAGAGAATTAGTATTTTGGCCTTCATTACTGAAAGACATTGATAAAGTACTTTCTTCTTGTTCGGTATGCAATAGTACTAGACCACATTTGCAAAAAGAACTACTTCAGCTAAGTCCAGTTCCTGAACTACCTTAGTCAGCAGTAGCCACTAATGTCTTTGAGTGGAACAATCAACACTACTTGGTATTGGTAGGCACTTATTTGAGATTGATCTACTACCTAATCTAACATCCGCTACTGTTATTACTAAACTGAAATGTCATTTCTCAGGTAGTCCACACAAAGTTATTTCTGACAATGGTACTCAATTTACTAGTCAGTTGTTTCAGAAATTTGCAAGAGAGTGGGACTTTGTACATGTTACTAGTAGTCCAGAATATCCACAGTCAAATAGGCTAGCTGAACGTGCAGTGCAGAGTGCAAAGCAATTACTTGAAAGGTCAAAGCGTGACAATATCTGTGGTTTTTTTTAATTTGCTTAATCTCAGAAAAATACCCCGTGACGATATTCTCGGCTCACCTGCTCAAAGACTTCTTTCCAGGCAAACCAGAACTACACTACCCATAAGTTCCAGTTTATTGAGGCCTAAAGCTAAGAACAATAAGACCATCAAGGCTCAAATATTCAAGAAGCGTTCTATCCAGAAGTCCACTTATGACAAGTTGAGCAGATTTCTTACTCGTTTGAGGGAATGAGAGACAGTGAGAATACAAACAGCAAAAGGTTTCGACAAGATTGGTCAAGATACAGGTATATGTGCTGAGCTGAGATCCTACCTTGTAGAATCTGAGGGTATGGAGTACAGGAGAAATAGCAGGCATCTTCTTCCTCTACCAGAATCATCATCACAACATTATTTCAGTGACATAGACTCTAGATCTCAGAGTGAACCAAATGTTGTTCCCATTCCAGTGTGTGTTCCTACTTCTGATTCCATTCCTGAAGATGTTCTAAACAATTCTATGATCGAACATTTTACAGAGACTGCTCCAGTTGCTAAGCCCAATTCCCAGTTTTGTGTCAGACAATACGGATGAGCATCCAGCCCCAGTGTGAAATAATTAGCAACATGGACTTAACTGTGTATATATGTACCTTATCTTGTGTAAATGCATGATGGAGAACTATCTGTGATATCTGCATGCCAAATAGATTCATAACATTGCATGTTTTAAGTTTTCAAGAGGGAGGATGTAGATCAGGGTGCATGTGCAGTCTGCTGTGTCTTTAAGACTGAGAGTACATGTATAAATGCCAGGCATGTGCCATTCCTAGTGCCATTTTGAGAGTGCAGCCAGGGAGTAAGCATGTAAGCAGCAGTTAGTTTGTATATAAGTTACTTAAGTTAAAGTCAGTAACCTGAACAGAAGCCATGAAGACTTTTCTATTGTGTCCAAAGTAGGAGAGCAACACTTAGCTTGGCTGTTCTGATTTTTTTTTAGTTGGGAGCATCAGTGCTCTGTATTTCACTCTGTTGACATCATTTGGCCAAGTAACATTTAACTTCTTTGTGTACTTAACAAGATGGCACTTAAAGCATAGGATAATCGGGATGCCAACAGACTTGTTCTCCTTCCTCTGCCAGCCTTCGAGCCATTGGCATCCTAATGCAGTGCAATTACTGTGTACTACTTAATACGTATCTGTTTAAAAAGATTGAATGGCCACAAAATCGAATCCCATTCCATCGAGACCTGAGCATCAAAGAATACAATTGTCAAAAGCTGACTTGTTTGAATCTCAACTTATTGAATTCCAATTGTTGGCCAACAGCTCAGACGTTTGCATCTTACATGTCACATTTTAATTTGTACAGATGTGCTTCCTATACATATTTCACACATAGTGTTTAACTTGACAGTACTATACTACAGACTTTCTTTTGCACAGATGACAAGGGAAATAATACTTCTTTTGGTATGTATAATATACTGTTAGTAAATATTTGTATTCATACTAAATTATATGCAGATGTCTGAGCTGTTGGACAACTGTTGCAGTTCAATGAGTTGAGATTCGAACAAGTCGGCTTTTGAAAATTGTATTTTTCAACGTTCTGGTCTCAAAGGAATGGGATTTGATGTTGTAGCCGTTTAATCTATTCAAATAGAGTTTTCTGTATTGAAGGATCTATCTGTGATAGGGTAAATATTTAGTTAATATGGCAGCAACCCTCTCACAGACATTAATACAAAGAGAGCATCACACTTCTCAACCACTACCACATTTTCAGAGTACACTAAAATGTTATGTGCTAATGCAGTAGAAAGTCCTTGCCACAGCCTTCTATAAGTTGTAAGAACAGGCCTCAGTGGTAGTCCCTTAACTCACCTACTTCTCCCACACTTGTAGATTCTATTATGTTTGTCTGTAGATCCAAGGGACTGTCACATGCAACAGCATAGTCACTCCCAGTCAAGTAATGCTAAAGGAGCTTCTGATAAGAATATGTTAGTAAATGGAGACTCAAGCGTTGGGTGTACTAATTACCCACTTACTGGGCTATACAAGGACAGAGTTTTGGTCCACTGCCTCTTGAGTGCTAGGATTACAACAGCCTGCAACATGATTCTGGTCCATGTTAGGAGTGAATGACCTAAGGTGCAAAACCCTGAGGGACATGAAGAGAGAGATATTTAAGAAGTGTCTAGACCTGTGATAGATGTAGGTAAGACATTGGTCCTGACTGAAACCCTTCCTTCACCAAGAATAATGCCTGGGTAGAAAAAGAAAATAATTGGATTAACAACTGGCTTAATAGCTGGTGTAAGCCCTTGCCATATGTCATATTTCTTTAAGCCCCACCTGCCCTTGCTTCTCTCTCAGTTACAATCCATGGGGGGGGGGGTGTAGTGGGCACGAGTTCATTGTCACTTCCTTAGTTCTGCATATGGCTGATGTCAGCAGGATGACTCTGCCCACGTATGTGAGGTACTGTATGGTTGATTTCCCACTGTTTTCCAAGAAATTCAGACTATTCCGTTGTGCCCCTGGGTGTTTGCACTACCCCCACCCCAAATGATAGGCTTTCCCCATCCGCCCTGCCTACACCATAAAGCACCCAGGCTATTAGCTTAACTTGGGTCACCTGAGCTATGATCAGGGCTCTATTCGTATATGTTACCACTGCAGGCTGTTACACTCGGAGAAGATATCATTGCTGTGATTACTTGAAGCAAACAACATGGATGGTAGTAGAAATAAATTAGTCATAAAGGCTTGAGCTCTATAAACTTTTTTGTGGGTTCCCAACTGCACTACTAGTCTTTCAGGTTATATTTTAAGTTTGCATCTGATAGAACAGTCAGTAATTTTGCTGCAGTTACCTTTGCAGATCAATTCTTGCCTAGAGCCATGATCATGTAGGCAGAATAAAGAGAAGAGTTTTTGACATAAATAACATGCATTAAGTCTTTTTTTGTGTTCAGATGAAGTGCAAAATTGCATTGCCAAACTTGTATGTCGCCACAACTGTTTTGCAGATCACTTTTGGTCTGATAAGAGTTAAGAGTTGAGTACTGGGTAACACTATCAGCATCTATGTCTCATAAGTAAATAGCATTGCTGTTTGAGATATTGGTGCTTCTAAGGTTAGAATACACTATGTCTCGACCAGTCATGATTTTCCATCAGCAGTGTGCTAGTGAGACTGAGGTGAGGCATACTTGTGTACAAGTGACACCTGGTGTAATAGTTACAGGCTGTGGCTAAACTGAATCCATCATGCAGTTATTACCAAAGGTCAGACTCCAACAAATCAATGGAGTTATCACACGTGCAGATCCATGTCTGTGAAATGAACCTTACTCACAGATTTGTAGACTTGTTTATCTGACTGACTTTTAGTGCTGGGACTAAGTGTCTTGTATGTTATAGCCACACAAATGTAGACATGAACATACTTCAGAAATGGAGACTTACATTACTATCTGTGAAAAACAATTAAATATTATGGGCATGAGGAAAAACAGATGTGATCATTTATTTCATATCAGCTAGCAGATATTACCAGTTTACTATCAAACTGTGAAATTAAGAACGAAATCCGTTCATGTGTTTGACTCATATTACCGATATACTGTATATTAATGGGTCTATATTATAATCTTGACTGTTTAATGGATTAAATGCATAAACATCGAACTTTATGCATTGAACCATTAAAAAATCGAAACTTAATAAAATAAATTTAGAACAAAAAAAAAGCTAACAAGTGTAGGCAGGGGGGGAAGCTCCCTTGCATCCCCCACACACCCCGCTACTTAAACATACCAACTCCGAGATCACGTTACAGTGCAGGAAAGGGAAACCTTCCCTTTCCGCACCATGCTATATTAAAGTGCGATCTCGTAGTTGGTATATTTAAGTAGCGGGGGTTGTGGGGGGTGCAGGGGGGCTTGCCCCTCTGCTTAAACCTGTTAGGCTAAGTATTTGAAGTTTCAATTTTTTTATTTTTATTTTCGAAGTTACGGAACTTCGATAATATGGTGTCGACCATATTGTATTCGATGTTCCTTAACTTTGAGATTATAATATACACCCATATTAATTGGGTTAGAATGTCGAATGTCATACTGACGAATACGACTTCAGTATTATTCAACATCCTTTTTCACCTGCCTGCTTTTCAGCAGTATGAACATACACAGTTCAGTACTGCACAATGCTGTAACTTGTGTATTTGCAGGGGGGCAACCCCCCCCTGCGCCCCCACTCCCCTTGCAAACTATATATATTCCAACTTTGAGATTGCACTACAGTGAGGAAAAGGATTAATTTCCTGATCTGCACTGTACCGCAATCTCTACTTCTACATAGACCATGTGTAAGTGAATGCATATGGCATTCACTGGATAGGACACTCGAAGATTTGAAGGTTGGCAATACAGGAATCAGCCGACTGATGTTCAACATTCCCGTTTTTGCCAAACCATCATTCTTCATTTTGATAGTAAACCAGTATTAGTCATAATGAGAATTATTATCTCAAAGTCATGGGATTCTATTTTATTTATTTATTTATTATTATTATTATGGTCCCTCTTCCCCTCTACTGACCTGTGGTCCTCCTTGGCCTTGCCCACTGCCCCATAATTCTCCTTTTCTCATGAGGGATAAGGATGAAGGATGTGCGCTGCCAGTCTAGATAGCATGCAATTTTTTTTTTTTTTTTTTTTTTTTTAGCAGGGATATTTTACTTTTCTAATAACCCCAGACATGCCTTGCACCAAAGCAATCTTGAGCAGTTGTATTCTAGGGAAGGCTAGCAGCAAATGTTGTCTTTTGTAGTGTTGGCTGGGTTAAATCTGTTTTTTGTCATGTGACATCCCCAAAACAAGGATCCTCACTTCCTCTTCCCATGAAAGTAGAAATAACCCCCAACCATTCAGTCCACTATCAGCCGTCTGACACCTGGGCTGCAGGTAAATGCATGCTGCTTGTGCTACAGCCTCGTGCTATACTGGTAAGGGTCTGATGAGTTACTGGGGCTGATTCAAGGCTACTGGCAGCTGTCTGCCATCCTAGCTTCCACTATTATTTGTGAATATATGATGCCTTTCATGAACTACTGGGTCTCATTTCACAAATAGGAGAAAATGAGTACATCAAAGCCCCCTCCCAACACATGTTTTTGTTCATTTAATCTCCTTGCTGTGCAGTGCAGCCTGTCTGCATTGCAATTCTAATTTACTAGGGATGCACGCTATAAAGCCTCAGCTTTAATTGCACAAATGTATAATTATAGCCTTCCTGGTAATGGAATTGAATCATGCTGTATTTCCCTCCAGGGTTCAGATCGACCAGGATTAGTGTGGCATCCTGTCACTCAGTCCAAGCACAACTAATCACATTTTAATTATAAAGTTGAAGGGAATGGGCCACAGCTGGTTTATCAAAACTTGTGCTCTTTTTTTTCTCAACTGTTTAATTTAACATGGAAACATTTAAATACACTGCTTATTATAAATTTCAGATCCCAGGGGAAAAAGAAGGAAAAACTTTTGCAACAAAATATTGTATTAACTTC
Source organism: Protopterus annectens (assembly GCF_019279795.1). Classification (NCBI taxonomy): domain Eukaryota; kingdom Metazoa; phylum Chordata; order Ceratodontiformes; family Protopteridae; genus Protopterus; species Protopterus annectens. The sequence continues at coordinate 787,318,550 of NC_056739.1, forward strand.
AGCCACAATTCATCCGTAGGATGACTGCCCTCTATTGTTAACTTCTTCTATAGAATGAAGTAATAGGAAATGTGGTTGACTTGAGTTAGTGTGTTACTAGTTTGTGTGTGTGTGTGTGTGTGTGTGTGTGTGTGTGTGTGTGTGTGTGTGTGTGTGTGTGTGTGTGTGTGTGTGTGTGAGAGAGTGTTTGTGTGTGTGAGTGCTTGTGTGTCTGTGTGTGTTGCTACAGAATTGAACCATTAAACAACACTGGACTTCAGCATGTCACCAATAAACAGCATATTGTAATGTAAGTACAGATTTAAGTACACCTTTTGTCAGTGATGGCAGAATGAAGAGTTGAGAGGCATGATGCGCACCTAACAGAAGCCGTACTTTAACAGCTGAACTTTGCAAATCCCATGAGATGCACCCTTTACTGGAAACTGACTAGTAAAGCTGCTGTTACTGTATCATTATATTAAACACATACAGTATATGCTCTATATACTCATTACTTTAAAAAGAAAATATATAATGAATGTATAGCATATAGATTTAAATACCCAATACATCTGTAATATAACTAACAAGTGTTCCATGTAAACTACAGTGATATAAGGTAGAAGATCAACACATCTGAAATATCGGAAACATCAGTCACTTTAAATTACATGCATTCGTTTCATTGGCAAATCTCATATTTGCATTCATGTCTGGACATGATCTGTTTACTTTTCCAAGTATTTCTCTAAAGCATAATCTTCCTTAAGAACAGGAATAGGAATAGAATCATTTAGACTAGATTTCTGAACTCCCTATTCACTGCTGAATTTTTGGAGCACTAGAATGATTATTTTCTTACTGGGAGGATGGTAATATTATGGGGGGAATACATAAAGGTATGGTGATGTGTACACCATCGTGTAGATGTCTCAATAATCTTTTGGAATTCAGGAAAGGCCCTAACATGGTGCTGCATGGTGCTCTACCACAAAAAATGTACAGCACAGTGTATGGCTTGCTCTGCAACCATGTTGTATGCTAATGAGGCAGTCTAGAGGATAGGCATATGCTAATTAGCCATGTGTTCTTTCTTCTGGAACTACCTCCAGGAAGACATCTACATGCCGAGTAATTCAAGAAATCCCTTCGACATGTAGGTCAGCATGGCAGGCCCACAATGTTGTCTTAGTGAACATGGCCAAAATGTCATGTTCATCTACTGACAATTAATGTAATACAGGGATCAGGGGGGTGAGGGAACCACCAGCTACCAGGGATTACAGTATTCTTGAGTGCCATAAAGGTACCAACATCAGTACAGGGATCAGGGGTGGGGTGAACCACTAGCCACCAAGGATTACTCTATACTCTAGTGCCATAACGGTGCCAACATCAGTATGGGGTTTGGGGGTGGGGGTCACTAGCTACCAGCCATACTACAGTTATAATCTCAATAAAGCCAGAAGAAGATCTGTAAACCACACTTAGAAAAAACAAACTAAATGAATCAACATCCACTCCGAGTGGAGTGGCAGTGCTGGAGAGTAGTAATCATGTTGTAAAAAACTCCAGGGGAACCACATAATCCATTTAATATGCTCACTTTATTCTTTGTTAGTTAAGTGCTTTCGTCCTTCAGTAGAAACAGACTTTATCAGAACTAACCAACAAATGACGGCAAATGTGAAGAAGCAAAACAAAAACCCCAAAACGCTGCATGACATGGCAATTTTCCAAAATGTGACAGCCAGCAAATCCCCTATAAGATTGATGTTTTTTTATTTAAAAAAAATATACCAAAATTAAGTACTTTTATCCGGTAAAGAATGGACTTCTTCAGAACTAAACTTGAAAATTATGTCACTTCCTTTTAGCTAATTCATACACCTGTTGGATTCATAATAATTAAACTGACATAGCTAATAATGCTCAGGTGAATGTAACCTCTTGCTTGTATCACTTTTGTAATCAGAACTAACAAATAAAAATCCTTAAGACACTGGAGAGCTGAACAAAACACTTGGTCTGTTGTGCTGTCTTACTGTCTGTCTTTATTTTATACACTTCAGTTTCTTCGGCCCAGCCTTTAAGCTAATATATTCGAAAGTTTACTCAAACTTCCTACATCTAGTGCTTTATCAAATGTCAGGTCCAACTCTGTTAAACGCTTGACTCTGACTTGGTCATTGCTGATTCTGTACACTCACGCATACACATGCACACACATGTGCACACACACACACAGACACACACACACACACACACACACACACACACACACACACACACACACACACACACACACACACACACACACACACACACACACACAGAGTTTGTCTCATCAACAAATTTTGCAAGTATTCAAATTTGCAGTCTGTGGCCACCTTTAACCTTTCTGTCTGTCTGTCTGGACTCTGTAGTAACTTGTTTTTTTCTTCTTGTTCAGAACTACATGTGACAAATACCTTATTTCCTTTCCTATTATAAGGAACAATGCACATTGGCCCCGCTTCTCAGATACTGATGGCTGCAGCAAAGAAAATTGGTGGTTCAGTAATCTTCCAGGTGAAATATGAAAAAAAATAATAATTATCACATGTGATAACAAGATATAAGCAACATAAATGTAATGATTTTAGTTGTTCTTATTTAATGAAAATATTGTAGTTAGGCTGATTTTGCATAAGAAGTATGAAAAATTTCTAAACATGACGTGCAGCCAAGCTTCATGGTGCAAAACCCTAGGTAGCTCACACAAATATTATGAAACCAGAGTGATTGAAACCCTTTTTGGGACCTCTGTTATTGGCTGGGCACCACCTAGAAAACCTCTTTCACTTGTAAATGTAAGATGTTTAGTTGGGGTTTTCTTGCCTCTGTAAATACCTGCTGTACATCCTCATGATACAAGTTCCTAAAAGGTGTCAAAATAGAATCATCCAGGCTGTCAGTTGCAATTGCTATAAGTTGGGGTGTACCATTCACCCCTGATGCTGTGTAAGCAGATCCAGTCTGTGAGGAAGCTTATGGTAATTGCCCCTGGCCAACTCCATTAAGAGGGAGAACCAACTTTGTCTGTGCCAAAATGGGATTACCACAATGATCTTTGGTAATTCTTTCTGAATCTTTAGAAGTACTTTGAGAATTATTGGAAAGAGTGCAAATGTATACAGGAACATTCCTGATCACAGTAATGATAGACCATCTGTCTTCCAAGTATGGCTGCAAGGATGTCTTGAACAAAATTTTTTTAGTTGTCTATTTTGAAAGGAGGTGAACAAATCTACTTGATGTGTTCTCCACATTGGGATCAAGACCTGGAAGACCTCTGCATGGAGCTTCCACTTGTGAAGGTCTATCCAGGATCTGCTTCATCTGTATTCCACTGAGTTTAACTCTGACAGAATGTATGAGGTGTTAAGAGTCAGAGAATGCTGTAGAGTCAGCTTCCAGGCCATCATTGACAACCAGAAAAGAGAATAAGACTTCGTACCCCCCCCTGCTTGTTCAGGTACCATATCATGGTAGTGTTATCAGTAACCAGTAGAAGAGGAACCAGAGTCCATAAATAGTGAAGAACTTTAAAGGCATGAATTATTGTCGACATCTCTTTTATGTTTATGTTGTTTATATACTTCTGAGTGTCCTAAGGACCCCAGAAGCCTTGCACTTGAACTCCCGTGGGCACTGCTGCCCCCACAAAATCTGAAGAGTCCATCTGGACAGAGTGGACTGGAATATAAAGAGAGAAAGGGAGTCCTGGATTCAGAGACAGTTGATCTCCTCACCACTGCAGTCCCTGTTACACAAATCCCTTTACCTGCACCTGGAAATCCAAGGAATAAAGGTGCTGGGTCCAACAATTGTTTCCCATGTGTAGTCTCGCTAGTCATATCATGAGGATCGTTGTTGCCATGAGGCTAGAATTTTGAGAACTCACTTGCTGAGACCACATCTAGAAGAAAGAAATCCAAGAAAATGCCTGATAAGAAGGAACTTTCTCTTCTGACAGGAAGGCTATCCTTTTTACTGTGTCTGTCCAAACCCCCTGGAAAATAATTTGATTAGAGGCTGTGAGAAAGGACTTTAGAATGTTCAATTTAAAGCCCAGGAGGGAAAAGATGGATGCAACCTTTCCTAAAGACTCCAAGCACCTGGATACATAATTTGCATAAATCAGTACATCATCTAAATAAGGAAAAATGTGGATGCTGAGGATTCTGCAGTAGGCAGCTACTGAGACCATACTCTTTATTAACACTTGAGGTACAGTAGATAGCCTAAAGGGTAATGCAGGTAACTGATAATGTAAGTCAGACATAGCAAATGTCAAAAAATTCCTGAAGTTGGAAGCAATAGTAATATGAAGAGAAGTGTCCTTGAGATCTAGTCACCATGAACCAGTTGTCTGAAAGCAATGCTAAAACTGAGTGTAAGGTGAACATTTTGAATTTCAGAACTTTTATATAGGTGCTTGAAAGGGACAAAACTAGGATGGGTCTCCAGGAGTGCTCCTTTTTGTACCAAAAAGATTCTGGAGTAAGAGCTTTTGCCTTTGTGTAGTGCAGGCACTAGTTCTATGACCTCTGCTTCAGTCATGTGAAGGAGCACTGGAGGAAACTGCTCTGTTTGGTCTGGTGGGTGTAAGGGAATTACCCTGAAAGGGGGAGGATTTTCTATTCACTGCCGAGTGTATCTTCTCCAAATTATTCTCAGGACCCATTTTTCTGAGACTATTTGCAGCCAGACTGTAGGACTGAGAGAGAGAGCCTGGGCGAAGGAGGAAGAGAATGAAGGGTAGGGGTGGTCTGTGACTTGGCATAGTCACTCCTTTGCAGGGGATTAATCCTTTTTCAGAAGGGAGCCCCTCTTGTTTAGTTTTGAAGAATTATCCTCCTGACATTTCCTTTTGCATCCTGACTTTGTTTGACTGAGATTTTAGTTTTCTCTGCCCCTTGAAGGAAGATGTCATGTCTGGGGAGAACTTGGGCACATGAGACATCCTATATACCCCATCCATTAATTTGTCTTTATCACCTCACAGTTTGAGAATCTGTGTAACAGAGGTCCCAAACACCAATTCAGAACTTAAAAAGTTTATTCATAATTTCAGCTTTTAAATCATCAGAGAAGTTCTGATTATGTAATCAAGCATACTGTCTTAGTACAACAGAAGAAGCAGCATTTCTCAAGAATGTATCTACAAATTCAGTCACACCTTTCAAAGCACATTTCAAAACCAGACTCAAATTAAAAATAATTTCATTCATATAAAACTTTTGCTCTGCAAGTAAGTATGTAGCAAAATCATCCAAACTATATGTACAATGTAACACCTTTATTGAATTATCACTTGTGACATAGGCAAATTTACATTTATATAAAAGTAATCAAGCTGTATTAACAAGTTCATGTTTACAAACATTATACTTCACATATATTGCCGTATATCATATAACCTAAACAACATTACATAAATTATTCAATTCCTGCCCTTTTTTAAGCAAGAAACATCTTTATTAAACCATCACTTATGACATAGGCAATCATACATTTATATAAATGAAAACAAACCACACTGACGCAATCCTATTTGCAAGCATTTTACATCACAAACCATACTGATACCCTCCTAGTTGCAGACATTATACATAATTTATAATCTACCCAATCATTTTCAGTCAAACATTACAAAGCTCATTTATGTCTTGCCTTCTTTTAAACTTCATCCCTCCCCTGTATGTATTGTTCCCACAATACCCATTTTCCTATGTAGTTTGCTCCTACCCTTTTCTGAAGATCTCAATTCAACTTCTAGTATAGATGGTTTAGATTTTAATTTCTATTTTCTAGCTTTTTTGGCAGCCACCATAATTAAACACAGCAAGGCCTTACCATGTCTAGGCAATTCTGATTTTGAATCATAGCTCAGAAAAATCATCTTCCTCATCACATCAATCTGTCCCCCAGCATCTCCGACAGTGCATCTCACACAGAATCCTTAAAGTTTGTCAACTCACTGCACTCCCATTAAATATGTTCCCAATTACCACTTTCTTCCCCATCACACCTCCAACATTTGCTGCCTACCTGAGGAAAAACTCTCTGGAGTCTACTTGAGGTATAAAAATATCTATGTAAACATTTCCAAGCAAAGATCCTAAATCTTTTGGATTTTGTTGCATATTTGGCAGAGATATATATATATATATATATATATATATATATATATATATATATATATATATATATTCATAGATTAGTACTAAGCTAACTGCCCTTGTGAGCCATTTTAAGCCTAGCCAATTATCCCTTGTGAGATTCAAACCCTGCACTTTGTGTTTGTAAGGCAAACACCTTAACCATTATGCCACCATCCCAACCCTATATACATATACATACATATATCCTTCCATTGTTTCTTTGTGAATTGCTTATCCAATCTCTCTTCTCAATCCATTCTAACCTCCTCTGATTGATTCTTATAATTATCATGCAATATTTTATATGCTGTACTAATTACTCCTTTTTTAATGGCAGCTTCTGTTCCAGAGTCTACTAAAAACTCTACCAGTCCTGGTGTTTTGTTTAGCACCCCCCTATTTCTTTCTGTTTGCCTATACTGTGATATCAATCCTTGATAGGGAAGGCAATCTCTAATCTGCAGTCCAAATACATTCTTGGCGTCTTCCCATTCTATCATCTTTCTGTCACTAGTTATTTCCTTCCAATACCTAGGTCCCTTTGCCGATTTTCTCCAATAAATTCCAACCCCCTCTTGCCTTTTGTCTATATTCTAATTGCAGTCATTCCTATCAGCAGAATCTCCTTTCTCCATTCCCGTGTTGGCTTAGTTCTTAAGATACTTGCTGCTACTTTATAGATATAATATTCTGTATGATTATTGTTATTCTCCTTAAAGGCCTGCATCCAAAATCCCAGTCTCTCCTTGTTTCTTGAGCCTCCCCTCTGTTTCATCGTCATCCCTTTGTACTTTGAATTATAGTTTTCTGTTTGTGCTATGTATAGGAGCCTTAACTGTTTAGCTCTGAAATACCCCTTCAAATCAAGTAATTCCAATCCACCCTGTTCTGGAAGAATCAGTTTATCCCATTTGCCATCTTCCCCTTCAAGATAAAGTCCTTCAGTTCTTTATTAATTGCTATCCACAACTTATCTTCCAGTTGATAAAAATATGCCTGACCTGTGTATAAGACTAATGGGACTAAAACATTTTAACTGCTTGTATCTTACTATCCATATCCATGTAACAGAGCTTTTACTTTCTCAGTTTTTGTATTATCTTGTTTAGTCTCTTCCCACATATCTTTAGCTGCCACACCAGAATCATTTTAATCCATACTCCTAAATACTTCATTTTATCATGTCCCCCATAAATATGGATATTGCTGAACCAATTCATATGTGGGTACATAATTTACCACTATTGCCTTTGTTTTAGCTTCATTAATTTTGTATCCTGAAAAGATGTGAAACTGTCTCAAAATGTTCCACAACACTGTAGTGTCTCTTTCTGGTTTTGTCAGGTATAAAATAATATCTGCAAATAGAGCCAGCTTTTCTTGACTACAATACCAATTATACCCTTGAATTTCTGAGACCCTTATGTTTTTAGCCAACGGTTCTAAATATAATACAAATAAAGGGGAAAGAGGAAACTCCTGTCTAGTTCCTCTGTTCAAGCAGAAATGATCAGAGAGGAGCCCACCCTCTTTAAGTTTCGCCTCCGATCCCTCATATATCCTCCTAATCAACCTTATAATTTTGTCAGGAAATACAAATGCTTCCATTGCCCTGCTCATAAAATCCCAGCTTACTCTGTCAAATACTTTCTCTGCATTAAGACCCACCAACAAGAATGATCTTTACTTATATTCTATTTCCCTCTGGATAATCAGTGTTCTGTTAATGTTGTCAAATGTTTGTCTCCCCTCTGCAAAACCACAGTGATCCATATTTATGAATTTTGGCATAACTTTTGCCATTCTTTTAGCCATTATAGACACAAACACTTTATAATCACGGTTTAGTATTGAAATGGGCCTGCATGAAGCTGGATCTGACGGATCCTTACCCTCTTTAGGTATTACAGCTACCACTGCTTTCTTCCAGGATGTTGGTGCTTCTCCTTTTAAAATACTGTTAAATGAAATCTTCCAGATCTTATCAGTTTTTCCTACCTAGCTTCCAACCTTCCACTGGGGACTTTCCTGTAGATTGGGTATGCATCACAATTTTTGTCTCATCTCCCCCTATCCTAACCGTTAGTAATTGGGCCTCATCTACCTCTAACCTTGACATATTTAATTCTTCCATAAACATTTCCATTTGTATCTTTTCTTGATTTCTGTGTTTCTCTGCTTTATACAGACTTTGACAGAATTTCTGAAATATTTCTAATACCTCTATAGGATCTCGTGTTACCTTCCTTGTTATAGGCTCCCTAAGCTTGGTGAGTCATTGTGCTAAAAGTTTTTGTGCTCTAGTCTTATTATCAAAAAACAGTTGCTTAACAGGAATCTTTCTTAGGTTGTGCATATAGGTTCATAGGTAGGTACTAGGCTATTGGCCCTAGGGCCTATACAAGCCTAGCCAAAAAGGTACCCTGACTTTCGCCACCCGAGAAAATTATTTTCCTGTGCCCCTGTCAAGCAGAGCCACAAAAGTGATCTCCGGGGTGAATTTCCTATTACCCATCCAATCATCAAGATTTTTCTTGAAGAGTGCTAATGAGGAGCTCTGTTTGACATAGATACGTACTCTGTTCCAGAGTATGGGAAGTCTCTGGGACAGAAATCTATCCCTCCAGCATGTTCTGTTTATTGTGGTGACAAGGTTTAAGTCCCTAGAGCATGTAGCTCTGAGGGATTGGGATTTATTTAAGTGGAGCATGTCCAACAGCTCTGGGTTTGACACAGCAGCTTTGTATGTTAGGCAGAGATCACCTGGTGATATGCGACGGAGTAAAGCTGGAGATTTTTGAGACGGTCTGCATAGGGCATCTGTTTGAGGCCAGTAATCCTCTTTGTGAGGTATTTCTGCGGCCTTTCCAGTTGTTGTAGATGTTTTGTGAAGTACATACCAAAAGGGGCATTGTACTCTATAATGGGTCTAATGAGTGATGAGTAGAGGGGAACAATGACCTCTTTTTCTCTGGATGAGAAACCTTTTGTGATGAGGTGTGCCATGTAGAAGGATTTCCTGACCACTGTGGCGATGTGATTATCAAAGGAGAGACTACTGTCCACCTGTGTCCCAAGGTCTCTTATCACACTTTCAGTGTTAAGTAGACTACCACCTATGTGGTAGTTCATGGGTACAGAGTTTTCACCAAAGGGGATGACAATGCACTTTTTGGCATTAAGCTTGAGGCCATGGCTTTGACACCAGGCATCTGTCTCAGTGAGGCCCTTTTGTAGGATGTCCACATCATTAGGAGTTTTGATTATGGCTCCTATTTTGCAGTCATCTGTGAACTTAGTTAGCCAAAGTCCTTCTTGTTAGCCTGTACTTCAGAGAAGTAGATAACAAACAGGGGAGGACCCAGGACTGAACCCTGTGGTACACCACTTGTCTCTGGTCTGAAGTCTGATTTGGAGTCTGCTACTTTCACAGTGTGGGTTCTGTCAGTAAGCCAGTTGGCAACCCATCTTGTGACATAGGGATTTATACCTAGTTTAGTGAGTTTATCTATAATTCCAGAGTGGGGGATGGTGTTGAATGCCTTAGCGAGATCTAGATAGGCTGTGTGAGCTGCCTTGCCCTCATCTATAGCTTTGATGACTGCTTCAAAGAAGTCTATCAGGTTTAGGAGACATGATCTGCCCTTTACAAACCTGAACTATGTGCGGTCCAGAGTTTGGAGATCTCCAATGTCTTTGTTTATGAGTTCCATGATGATATGTTCCATGGCCTTGCAGACCAGGCTTGTCAGGCTAATGGGGCGGTAGTTCCTGGGGTCTGTCGTGGCTCCCCCTTTGTGGAGTGGGATAACCATCGCTGTGTGCCATTCAATTAGCACAAAGCCTGAAGTGAGGCTATGACTGAACATGGTACTTAGGTGGGGTGCCAGTTCATTCTGTAGTTTGTGTAGAAGGCAGCCTGGGATGTTGTCAGGTCCCATGGATGCTGTGTTCTTGGCTTTGGAGAGTGAGGTTTTTACCTGTGCAGCCATGATTACATGAACTTTGCATTCTTCTGGTATAGAGATGGGCCCTTTTAGGGGATGAGAGGGGGGTAAAGTTAGCACTGAACCTATCTGTCAGGATGTTGGCAATATCAGTTGGTTCTGTATATTTATTGCCATTGTGCTGTAACTCAGAGCAGATCTGAGTGTTGCCATTGAGATTCTTGACATAGCTATAGAATGCTTTGTGGATGTCTTTAGAATCAGTCGCGATTTTGTTTTCATAACTAGCTTTGGAGGATTTTATGAGGGATCTCAGCTTCTTACTGAGGCTGATCAGGGAGTTCCTCCAATCATGGGATTTTACTCTTTTTTGCAACAGTTTCTTTCTTCTGTTGTAGAGTTTGTTTATGGCAAAAGACCACCAGATTGGCTTCCGTTTTTTGGAGGATAGCATCATGGTTCTGTTAGGGAAAGCACGATCCATGCACTCATGTAAGTGCTTATAAAGTGCATTTGTGTAGGATTCAGCAGTCGTACCTTTATTATCCATCTGCATGGGTGTCGTGAAGTTTGCCACTTCTGTCTTCAGAACCGTGAAGTTGACTTTGGAGAAATGTTTATGGTTGTTTTCCTAATGGGGGGGGTGGTGGGAGTGGGATGTGGATGTCTAGGGTAATTAGCTTGTGGTCAGATCTGACCAATGAGGAATTGACCTCTGGTGTGGAACACCGGTTGCCCATGTTGGTGATGACCAGGTCTATGATATTGTTGCCCCTTTTGGGGGTGTGGATAAGTTGATCCAAGGCGTTGGAATTGATGAATTCCAGAAAACGTTGAGCAAAAGAGTTGGTACATGAGTAGTTTTCCCAGTTAATGGTGGGGTAGTTGAAATCACCCATTATTAGGGTGTTGGGTTGTACCCTATTTTCCAATGTATCAAGAAAAGAGGAGTGGGAATCTTGGGGCATGCTGGGGGGTCTGTAGCAAGCTACAATCTGGATTGTGGTCTTGCCCAGAGTTAGTTGAACTTGGATAATCTCGGATGCATTATGCTGAGCAACTAGCTTGGAGGTGTGGATATCCTTAATGAATATGAACATGCCTCCACCTTTAGTGTTTCAGTCCGGGTTAGGTGGCTGAAAGGTGTGGTATGAATTATAGCCTGGTAATGCAGGGGTGCTCTCTGGAGCTTTGACCCAGGTCTCTGTCACTGCACAGATGTCGATGTTCTCCATTTTAAGGAGTGCCTTGAGTGAGTGCATTTTGAGGTTTAGACTTTTAGCATTGAGTAGCATTACCCTCAGATTTTGCTTGCTTTCACCTGTTACGGTGATGAGTTTGTCATTTGAACCTTGCCTAAAAAAGGAACTATAGAGGTGGCAAGAGCCTTTGCCAGTATCAGGAATCCCAAGGGTGACAGGTGCAGGCTATCTCTGGCAAAGCATCATGGTCTGTCTATCATGTCATCCCAGGCAGACAGATACTGAATTCCCTTAGAATGACACCAGAAGCTTAGCCAATTGTTGAAGTCAATCATTTTGTCCTTGTACTGTGGTATCATTCTGGGTGATGGCAGGATGCTACTCAGGGCTAGGGTCATACCTGCCTGGGCTACGAGATCGGAGTGCTCCTCCATGTCTCTTTTCATGTAGTCCAGGGAGGTATGTCTCAGGTCATTCACACCAACATGGACAATGATATTTGTACTTGTTGTGCAGTGACCTCAGTGAGTGTGTTATGTGGCAGATCCTGGCACCCCACAGGCAACTGACAGTAACTTTCTCCTTGTTTAGCCTGGTGAGTGAAACATCAGTTTGCCTATCTATAGAGTCACCTATGACTAGAGTGTTGGGTACGTTATGCCTCATGGGCTGTAGTTGAGTGGCACACTGAGTATGTGGGCTATGTGTCATTTGGTTTGTGTTGGGGTGGAGGTTGCTTGCATTTCTGCTTTGGAGGTCTCGGTTGTTTGGGCAGATTTTTATTGAGAACCTCTGAGGTAATCCCTTATTTTCTTATTATTCTCCAATTCATCTTCTTCTTGTTCTTTGAGACTTCACCTATTCTGCAATACTTTAACATTTGTCGGTCCTTCTAAATAATTCATTACTTCTTAATTATAGCTCCCTTTCTTTTATTTCCACCCTGTTTTTAAACTTTATCTTAATTTTATCCCATTCCCTGGCTATATTTTCAGATGTAATTTCTATCTCCTCAAATAACTTCTGAATTATCTCCACTATCCATTCCTTAAATTCCTCTCTTTTCAACAGAAAGGTGGGAAAGTACCAGTGTCTCATTTTTATTTCATCACCCTGTGTTTTTATTTTAGTTATTGTCGCATGATCTGAAAATAATTATTGGGTGTGTATCAAGACCTTCAGTTAAATGCACGTTCCTGTGAAATGTAAATTCTGTCTCACATAGCCCAGTTTTTATATCTTGAGGAATAATATGTAAATTCCCTCCAAACTCCTATTACTGAATGCACATCTTCCATGCCAAATATTTTCATAAATTTCTTCAAAATCTACCTTCCTTTGTTATACTTTCCCCTCTGGGCCTCTCAGACACATCTTCACTGCTGCAAGTCAAATTCTAGTCCCCACCTATAAAGTAATATTCCTTGCTAAAAACTGATTATTTCTCCCAGAATTTTCTTAAGCTCCATAATAGCAGTTTTAGATGGAGTATAAATAGATGTCAGTGTAATCCTCCTCCCTTGCCATTAACCAGTTAGCACTACAAATCTGCCATTATTATCTTTTTTATCCTCTATCACTATTGGAGCTCCTCTTGCAATTAATATAAGTACTCCTATTTTCCTTTGTCCCAAATATTCCACTGAATAACCATCCTGAAAACCTTTCTTTATCAAGTTTGCATGTTCAGTTCTTTCCAAGTGTGTCTCCTGTAATGTAGCTAATTACACTCTACATTTTAGTACATTATTATTTCTGTTTTGTATTTATCTGTGAGACCGTTTACATTTAAACACATTACAGAAAGCATTATTGTATTAAAAAGTTATTATTCCTACCTTTTCTGTATAACACCTTTTTGTTAAATGTCTAGTTCCAGCCTTTATGTTACATGCATACACTGTTTGGGAGGTTGAACTTTTATATAGTTGTTTCTTGTCATATCCATTTGTGCCTATATCACATTTTACAAAATGTTTTGTTTTATTGAAAGCCCTCAAAAAAAAAAGATACCCCCCTAAAACCTATTAATTTAATACTAACAGACAAAACTATTTACAGCTCCAAATTTTGAAGTGTTACCCTCCAAATAGGAACAAATGTCCCAAACTGACAGCCAAATTCATAGACTTGAGTTAACATAAAAGAAGGGTTATCCATGCTAAGACGCATGGTGCAGCTGATGCTTCTACTAAGTGCTGACTAGTTTTGTCTTATCTTTATAGCTCTCCCAGCTGGGAAAACCCCTGAATGCTTTCAGAGAACATTATCTCCTAGCCAGTTTCTCTTTTCCTTTCCTCCAGCCAGTCACTCACCACCAAACTATAACAAATTTCTCTTTATCAGATTGTCTTCATGGAGACATGAGTGCCAGATAAAGAATTGCTACTAAGCATAAATTAATTTGCTAGAAAAAAGCCTCATAATATTCAATATTCTTTTTCATTTACTTGTTCTCTCTTAAAACTTGTTACTAAATCAATCTAAGGTCCTTAATCCAGTCATTCCCCCATGCAAGAATGAGAAAAGACACATTAATTTTTCTTTTGTCTTGCTCTTTAACAAGGCCTTCTTTTGTTTACATTGCAGTGCCTACATTTCTTAAAACTGAACAAGTACAGAGAATGGAGAATGAAGAAATAAATTAAAAAAGGATCAGCAGCACTTATTTACAATCCCCATTGCACTTAAAAATAACTGAGAAAACTTTACTTTATAGTGTGCAAAGAAAACCATACACCACAAAAACAGTAGTATTAAGAAAAAAATGTTTTATTTACATACAGTTAACTTTCTCCCCTCTCTTCTCCTTCACAGAGCATTTTTCCAAGTATTAATGATATGAAGTAGAGCATATACTTTAGAGTCCCTCACAACTCCCACAAATTCTGAAAAAGTCCAATATTTCCAGATTTTCTTGTTCTGTCGTATTTCACAAATATAATTATTGCATTGTAATCCACATTAAGTTACTGGTTTTATTACTGTTCATTTCCATCTCCCAAATCCTGTCTCTGCTTTAATACTCTCGATTCTTCTAGTCAACTCTCATGTTCCCTTCCTCCTTTCCAACATTTTCCGTTGAAATGGTGGAAAAGGTTTCACAAGTACAGTCTCTCTTTTTGGCTTTATTACCAGAAGAACAAGAAGCAGAGTCTCTTCCTGTTTCACAGTTCAGTGTTTGTTGTACAAAGTTTTGTATTTGAATACATCTGGGTACAGCAGTTTGAATCTCACACCTGCTTCTCAACATTCCCTGAATAGTGGAATGAATTTACTCCTCTTCTGCCTGGTGTACAATGAGTAATCATTTTCCAGAAACACTCTGCTGTCTCCCACTTTTACTATTTTGTCCTTCTGCCATAGTTTTGTCAGAATCATCTCCTTCTGCTGGTAGTATTGTATCTTTACTATTAAAGGTCTAGGTTGCTTTCTCATAGTCTGGTTTGGAGCATACACACAACATGCCCTTTCAGCTAACAATGTCTGCAGTGGAATACCAGTCCAATTGCTTATTTGTGCTTTCATAAAATTAAAGCAATCTGTTCCTTTGAGCGCTAAAAATCTGTTTTTCCCTACATGCTCTGTCCTCTAATTCTGTTATTTTTTGAAACATCTCTTCCTGAGCAGTCTCATATTCAGCCAGCCTTTTCTTAATTTCATCCTCTGGTATTTGCAGCTTTATCACCTCATCTGAATATCAGTTTAAAGCTTCTTCCATTTTTACAGCCTTTTGTTGTTTGTGTTGATATACTCCATCTGCATTTCATTTATTTTAACCAGGTCTTTGTGCAGTTATCTTATATCTTCCTGTAGGTTACTGGAAGTCATGTCTGGAGGTTGCATTACTTTTTGCTGAACAGCTGCAGAAGATTCCCCAGTCATTGTTCTTCCTCAATCCTCACTTTCTATCGCTGATTTTTTTCTAGGTGTTCTGTATGTCTTTTATTCTGGCATCCAGTCAGTACACTTGCTAACCAGTTACTGAAATTTACCCATATACACAAAAGTCTACTGACCTTCTCTGTTGAGTTTCTCTTTTCTGGGAGAGTTAGAGTCAAACTGTCATTCAATGTGCAGCCATCTAGGAAGTCCTCATTTCCACATGTAGCCTTGATAATGTAACATTCTAAAGGCTAGATTACTAAAACAGACATCCTTTTGTCCTGAAGATCTAACCATTTTCTCCCTTTATCAGGGGGCATTGGATTAGATAAAGCCAAAGACTTTTTATTTGAGTGCACAGCTGTGGGGACCAGAGCTGGGTTTGTCAAATGGGAAAAGAGACTTGATATATCCAAGGAGACTGTATATTTACTCTGATCCTTTTTAAAGACTTTTGGAATAGATATTGATGTTCTGCGGGCAACTTTATAAGCATCTTCAAAGGCTGGTAAGTGAGGTGGAATAGCCACACAGTTGGGCATCTTGTCCTCTGTAAGTTCATATACCCTAACTAGCTCTGGGGTAGTTCCTGACTGCTGCCAAGCCGAAACATCACTAAATCTAGCAATCATCTGAGAAAAACTGAACACTTGTTTGGACTTAGGCTCAGGTTCACCTTCTGAAGAACAAGAGTGACTGAACTCAGTGTCAACTTGGAAATCATCACTGTCCTCATCAGGTTCCTTATCATTCTCTGAAACAGCAAAAGATCTGTATCCAGACTAGCACTAGAGCCATGCATGGGAACACAACCATCAGCATTAGCTGTCTGGAGAACCCTGTTAGCAAAGGAAACCACATCAGCCATATAAACATCTGATTATCAGCTGTATGATGGAGCTTCTGTTTCTTTTTCTTGTGAACTTCGCTGCTAGATAAAATATCTGGGGACTGAGAATTATGTCTGGCATGGGACTACACCTGCACCCAAAGGATACTAGAACAGCTCTGGAGGATGAGTCTAACCCCATTCTATAGAGGCTAAAAAGCTACACTAGAGGGAGAGGGGGCAAAGGTGATTAGTCTGAGGGCTGAGCAGTGTCTCCAATAGAATCACTAACCATAGGCTGAGGCATGTATTTATTTATTTATTTTTTTTCTTTTTAGGTAGAACTGTATTTGATAACAGGGTACCAGGCTTATGATCCATCAAGCCAGGGAACAGAACACCAACCAGAATAAAAAAAAAAAGAAAAAAAAAAAAACAAAAAAATCTTGCTTTTTTCCCACTTTCTGAAAGTTAAGAAAGTTCAGTTACAGATTTGCTGTTCTGAACTGTTTGGAAGTTTCTAGAAGGCCAGTGCTTGCTTGGGCTAAAGGGAAGTCTCTGTGTTCACCAGTGGGAGTGGTAAACACTAAACAGCCTGCCTGTCCCTGGAGGAGTGGTTACTACCTAGAAGCTGTAGTTTTATTGGCCATTTTGGGTCATTTCTAAACTCCTTGATCTCTCTCTCTCTCTTAAAACCTGACTGCCACATGGTTTTGGCGTGTTTTCAGGCTTGCTAGTTGTTGCTGAAGCACCTACCAAGGGGAGAAAACGCTGAGAGAAGAAAAGGAGCCACTTTTGTGATTTTAAGTATTTTCTTCTGATTTTTTGCTAAGTTTTACTGCTTTGCCGCCTACTTTTTGGCATTTTCTGGCTTGCTAATGCTTATATCTGTAACAGTAACAGTACTTGGAACACATCTAGAGCCTGTTTACTGCATTTCCTCTGTTGCACTTAATTTAAAATCGTTTTTTTCTCTAAAAACTGCATTTTAACTGATTTTGGCCTAGCACTCAAGTGTGGGGTCATTTACTGCACTGTTGTGATTATTTTGCTGCTTGTGTATCTCTGCTACCTTTAAACTACAACATAAAGAAAAAAAAAATCTTGCTTTTTCCCCCACTTTCTGAAAGTTAAGAAAGTTCAGTTACAGATTTGCTGTTCTGAACTGTTTGGAAGTTTCTAGAAGGCCAGTGCTTGCTTGGGCTAAAGGGAAGTCTCTGTGTTCACCAGTGGGAGTGGTAAACACTGAACAACCTGCCTGTCCTTGGAGGAGTGGTTACTACCTAGAAGCTGTAGTTTTATTGGCCATTTTGGGTCATTTCTAAACTCCTTGATCTCTCTCTCTTAAAACCCGACTGCCACATGGTTTTGGCATCTTTTCAGGCTTGCTAGTTGTTGCTGAAGCACCTACCAAGGGGAGAAAATGCTGAGAGAAGAAAAGGAGCCACTTTTGTGATTTTAAGTATTTTCTTCTGATTTTTTGCTAAGTTTTACTGCTTTGCAGCCTACTTTTTGACATTTTCCGGCTTGCTAAAGTTTATATCTGTAACAGTAACAGTACTTGGAACACATCTAGAGCCTGTTTACTGCATTTCCTGTGTTGCACTTAATTTAAAATCATTTTTTCTCTAAAAACTGCATTTTAACTGATTTTGGCCTAGCACTCAAGTGTGGGGTCATTTATTGCACTGTTGTGATTATTTTGCTGCTTGTGTATCTCTGCTGCCTTTAAACTACAACAAAAAGAAAAAAAAATCTTGCTTTTTTCCCACTTTCGGAAAGTTAACAAAGTTCAGTTACAGATTTGCTGTTCTGAACTGTTTGGAAGTTTCTAGAAGGCCAGTGCTTGCTTGGGCTAAAGGGAAGTCTCTGTGTTCACCAGTGGGAGTGGTAAACACTGAACAGCCTGCCTGTCCCTGGAGGAGTGGTTACTAACTAGAAGCTGTAGTTTTATTGGCCATTTTGGGTCATTTCTAAACTTCTTGATCTCTCTCTCTCTTAAAACCCTACAACTGTCTTTTTGTGCGGTTTTGCGCACTGAGCAGCGTTGGGCAGTGCCGCCTAAACAGGTTTAAACTATTCCAGGCTCCACAAAGTCTGCTCTTCACTTTTTCCCTTAGAACTGTTCAAATTCTCAAAGTAATCACTGTATTCTCTTTCTAAAGCCCTGCACTTGTTCAGCTCTTATAAGGAAACACTAACTAACTAAAGCACTACACCCTCCTTGACTTCTCATAAGATTTAGGCTCCCGATTGGTCCTTCCTGATCAAGTGAAAAATCA
Source organism: Protopterus annectens (assembly GCF_019279795.1). Taxonomy (NCBI): domain Eukaryota; kingdom Metazoa; phylum Chordata; order Ceratodontiformes; family Protopteridae; genus Protopterus; species Protopterus annectens. The sequence continues at coordinate 787,336,886 of NC_056739.1, forward strand.
GTTCCCTTCCCCTAATCTGATCAGTAAAAAAACAGTTCCCTATACTAATCTGGTATGTCCAAGGGTCAGTTTCAAGGTTACTCTCCAGTCCAGCTGGTGAATCTGGGAATCTTGAGGCAATGTTACAATTGCCTTATGTACACAGACAACCCTCTCCTCCTTCCAACAAACTCTAATACATGTGAGAGATGCAGTTACACAGCCAAACTGGAGGCAGAGCTCTCTCAACCCAAGACTGGCACAGTCAGTCAGGAGGAAAAGGTAGCCACCCGCACCACAAATCCAGTCTCACACAGACCTATTGCATCTGCATACCCAACACATAAACGCACAAAAACATACTCAGAGGCTCTAAATAAAAATCCGCCTAAACAGCAAAGACCTCCTAAGCAGATATCCAAGCAACAGCCACCCCTCAACAATACCCATGAATCACATATCTCACAAAATCAGTGTGCCTCACAGTCACAGCCCTTGAGGCCAAACTACACACCAAATGCACTTGTTATAGGGGACTCTATTGTCCGGCACGCTGACTTCCCGCTCACCAGACTGAACAAGGAGAAGGTCACTGTAAGCTGCCTGTCGGGTGCCAGGATCCGCCACATAACACAAGCACTCAGGTCACTCCAAAGCAAGTACAAGTATGACTCCGTCATTGTCCATGTTGGTGTGAATGACCTGAGATGTACCTCCCTGGACTACATGAAAAGAGACATAGAGGAGCTCTCTGACCATGTAGCCCAGGCTGGTATGACCCTGACCTTGAGTAGCATATTGCCCTCACAAAGAATGATGCCACAGTATAAAGACAAAGTGATCAGTTTCAACAATTGGCTAAAGTATTGGTGTCATTCAATGGGGATCCAGTGTCTGTCAGCCTGGGATGACATGCTCAACAAGCCAGGTTGCTTTGCTAGGGACGGCTTGTACCTGTCACCCTTAGGCTTTTGTATACTGGCCAAGGCTCTTGCCACCCCCATAGTGCCTTTTTTAGGCAAGGCTCAAAGGACAAACCCACCTCCATAGACAACCCAAGGATAAAAAAAACTAAAGGTAATGCTACTCAATGCCAGAAGTCTAAACCACAAGATGCATGTACTCAAGGCTCTCCTCAGCATGGAGAAAATCGATGTCTGTGCAGTAACAGAAACCTGGTTCAAGGCTCCTGAGAGCACCCCAGCACTGCCAGGTTATAACTCATACCATGCGTTTTGGCCCCAAAACTCGGACCGAAGGACAAAAGGAGGGGGAGTATCTATATTCATCAAAGATACCTACACCTCCAGGTTGGTGGCACTGCACGAAGCATCGGAAACCATCCATGTGCAACTAACAGTGGGCAAAACTGCCTTTCAGATTGTAGCCTGCTACAGAACACCCTCCTCATTACAGGAACCCCACTTGGCATTCCTGAGAACACTGGAGAATATGAGGGTCTCTCCAAACACTATGTTATTGGGTGACTTCAACTACCCAAACATTGACTGGGAAAACTACTCAAGCCCAAACACCCTCGCCCAACGGTTCCTTGAATTTATAACTCTAACACAATGGAACAACTGGTCACCACTCCCACAAGAGTGAACAACATATTGGACCTGGTCATCACCAACATGGGGACTCTATGTAACACACCAGAGGTAAACCCCTCATTGGTAAGATCAGACCATAAACAAATTTCCCTGGACATCCATATCCCGTCCCCACTCCCAGCAAAGGAAATCACTGTAAAGAATTTCTCAAAAGCCAACTTTGCACTTCTCAAGACTGAGATGGAATCCTTCAAAGCCCCTGAGCCAGAGGGTAATACAGCCCAATCCACAGAATCCTTTACAAATGCATTCTATGAGCACCTGCAGGAATGCATGGATCGTGCTATCCCAAATAAAACCAAGACTCACTCCTCCAAAAACAGGAGACCAGTCTGGTGGACCCCGGCCATAAATAAGCTATACAACAGAAGGAGGAAGCTACTACATGACAGAGCAACATCCCAAAAAGGGAAGGCATCTCTGATCAGTATTAGCAAGAAACTTTGTTCTCTCATAAAATCATCAAAGGCCAGTTTCGAAAGAAAAATTGCCCTAGACACTAAAGAGAATCACAAGGCCTTCTTTAGTTATGTCAGGAACATGGGCGGAAACTCCCAGATATGCTCTGAATTGTTGCATAACGGTACAAAATATACCAGACCTACAGACATAGCCAACATCCTGGCAGACAGATTCAGCGCAAAATTCTCCTCCCCTTCCCCTGCAAAGGAGCAAATGCCTTTCCCAACTGAATGTAACCTCCCTGACATCACAGATGCACAGGTGAAAGCTGCCCTCTCCAAAGCAAAAAACACAGCATCTATGGGACCAGATGATGTCCCAGGCTGTCTTTCACGAGCTCCAAGAAGAACTGAACCCTCACATTAAGTCACTGTTCAAACTTAGCCTTACTACAGGATATGTACCCAAAGAATGGCGTACAGCTACAGTGGTCCCACTCCACAAAGTTGGTGCCACAACGGACCCCGGAAACTATCGCTCCATAAGCCTGACTAGTCTGGTCTGTAAAGCTATGGAGTATATTATCATGGAACTCATAAACAAAGACATTAGGAGCCTCCAGACACTGGACCCTACCCAATTCGGCTTTGTTAAGGGCAGATCTTGCCTCTTAAACCTAGTTGATTTCTTTGAAACAGTTACCAAAGCCATAGATGAGGGCAAGGTAGTCCACACAGCCTACCTGGACCTCGCAAAAGCCTTCGACACAATACCCCACTCGGGCATCATAAATAAGCTTACCAGCTTAAATATCAACCCCTATATCACAAGATGGGTTGCAAACTGGCTCAGAGATAAAACCCACATGGTCAGAATTACAGGTGTCATGTCCGAATCCAAACCAGTTACAAGTGGTATCCCACAGGGCTCAGTTCTGGGACCTCTCTTGTTCAGTATATACTTCTCTGAGGTTCAGGCTAACACAGGGGGATTATGGCTGACAAAGTTCGCAGATGACTGCAAACTAGGGGCCATAATCGAATCTCCAGCTGACACAAGCATCCTCCAAAAGGGTCTCACAGAGACGGATGCTTGGTGCCAGAGCCACAGCCTCAAGCTAAATGCCAAAAAGTGCATAGTCATCCCCTTTGGGAAAAACAAGGTGCCCACAAATTACCACATAGGTTGTAATCCATTAAGTATGGAATAAGTAATTAGAGATTTGGGGACCAACGTAGATAGTAATCTCTCCTTTGATAATCACATTGCCAAAGTGGTTAGAAAGACCTTCTATATAGCCCACCTTATCACGAAAGGGTTTGCATCTAGATCAAGAGAGGTCATTGTGCCCCTCTACTCATCACTCATCAGGCCCATAATTGAGTACAATGCCCCTTTTGGGATGTACCTTACCCGACACCTGCAGCAACTGGAAAGACCCCAAAAGTACCTCACCAAGAGGATCATGGGCTACAAACAGATGTCCTATGCAGCTCAACTAAAGAAACTCCAGCTCTACTCAGTTGCTTACCGCCTACTCAGAGGCGATCTATGCCTGACGTACAAAGCCATGTCAAACCCAGAATTAATGGACATGCTCCACCTCAAAAAAATCCAAGTCCCTTAGAGCTACACGATCCAGGGACCTAAACTTTAGCACAAAAATAAATAGGACATGCTGAAGGGACAGATTCAATTCCCAGAGGCTCCCCTCACTCTGGAATAGAATCCCAGTTCATATTAGACATAGCCCCTCGCTGACCCTCTTCAAGCGAAATCTGGACGCGTAGATGGGAGATCGCAAATTCACCCTGGGATCTCTTCTGTGTCCCTGCTAGACAGAGGCAAAGTAAACTAATCTTAAAAGGGTACCTTCTGTGACCTACTTTAAAGAGGCACAGTAGGCTAATCTAATAGGGAGGCGGAAGCCAAATACACTCTGGCTAGGCTTATAAATGTCCTAGGGCAGATAGCCTAGTATCTACCTATGAACCTATGAATAATAAAGTGACAGTACTGAATAATGTATCACAAAGAGCACTTAAGGTTTCTAGTAATAAATTTGTCCCCTATTAAACTTTGCCGCGCTGTCCTATTGCCACAAAGAACAGTTTGGAATGTGTTCAGAATTCTTTTACAAGTGACAGAAGTTAAAGAATTTCCAGTACACAAAATCCAAACACCAAAGCAACCAGTGTGCCAAACCAGTGTTGAAAATTAGCTCCATATACTTTCTCCGCATTTAATTGCCATAAAATAATGTTTAAACTATATTTTCTCATTGGATAGAGTAAAATCTCAACAGTACATTCAAGTAACTTCATTCACTGTAAAATCATGATCCAATGTTAAAAACACAGAGCACAGTCATACATATAGTAAATAAATTATAAATGCTAAAAATCCAAGCACTGCAATATTTTCCTTACAATAGATGAAAATAAAGCAGAGTAACAACAGTAAAGACAGGTCTCTAGTGTCTAACAACACGCACACCTCTGCACTTCTGAGAGAAATACTGAAAGTGTCCACAGAAACAGTAAAAACAAGCATTTGTTAAAGATAGAAACCAAGTAAATGCTGCTGCAAACAGAAATTCCTACAAGAATTGATGTAAACACTGACAGAAACAGAATATTAAAATAAATATTTTTAAATACACATAAAAATAGAAAGAGAATAATAAATCTAATAATAAAATGATAGGAATGGGGTTGCCAGAAAAATAAGCACTAGATCCTTTGAAGTATCAAGACTAATTCCTTGTTCGGGAGGTACAGAAAGTCTGAACATTCACTTCCTGTCACAGCTAAAGGCTTTCATCTCAGGGTATGCTCAGCCAGTCAGCTGTCACAAGAAAAGACAGGGACAGGAGTCTGAGCTTTTGAAAGCTGGCTAGTACTGGGTTACCTTGGCAGATAACCCAGGATGCCACTGAGGCACTGGGAATGATGAACATCATCCCTTGTAGAAGTGAGGGAATGTCATATACAGATGGTTTATTGCACAGTCCTCTTCAGTGCCAAGCTGAATGTGCAGATCTAGAGGTATGGAGAAAAGGGAAAACATAGAACCGCCCAAATGGCTGTTTAAATGACAGTCCATCCTGGCCTATCTTTGCCTCAGTGAAATGGAATGAATGGAACAATTAGCTGGGAGGTTGACAACACAGGTAAAATAATGCCAATAGATTTTGGCTACAACACACTAGTAATACATTTGTGAAGGAATCAGTCATTTTCCAAAGAGAGCTGCTTTAAACAGTGTAGCATGACAGAAGCAGCTTCTGATGTAGCATTACATTTGGCAGCAGGTAATATATATGTATACTGTTAAACAGGCATATTGTGAGTAATGGCACTACAAAGAGAGAGAGAAAGATGTGATATGCATCCAACAGAAATTTTGCTCCAGCATTTGAAGTCTGACGAATCACATTGCATAACCCTTTCGACTCCCTTTAAAGATGAATCTAACGCATTATAACTTTGTGCATACTGTGTCACCAGTAAACAGCATACAGCTACAACACTTTGATACTAAACAGCAGCAGCACACAGCTGGAGTGTGCAGCAGTAAACAGCATATAGCTACAACATGTCAGGAGTAAGCAGTCAAGAACTGCTGCATATCACCAGTAAACAGCACATGGGTCCAGCAGGTCACTGTGTAACATTTGTAACATTTGTAATGTCATTTAGTCAGACAATCTGGTATGTGACCAGCTTAAATGAGGTCTTTTTATGTGGTTGTTTTGTAGAAAGGGGTATATCACATGACTTTCATTTCCTGTATGCAAGTTCCCTATTTAAAGGTACATTTCCCATTATATTACATCCTACATTTTCCTATTTAGAAAATTTACTATTTTATAAATCTTTGAGGAGGTATCTTACATTGCTGTACATGTTTTCAGCTGTCTTTAATTCTGCACTAACTGTCTTTCAGCTTTTCCTGGTTAGGGGTCGCCACAGCGGAACTCCGGTCCGCTAATGATTGGCAGTTGATTTTTACATGCTGGCTTGCCGGGCCTAACGCACAACCTTCAATGAAGGAACGCCCATCCATGCATGTCGACACACAGAATACGCTCTAACTGAGAATCGAATGGGCAACGTCTAACTGTGAGGCGACAATGCTACCGCAGCACCACCACCGTCTTTAATTCTACACTAAGCTTCTTTTTTTTATTTTTGTTTTTTTTTTTTTTTACTTATTATGTCAGATCAGATATTTATTTGCATTCAGCACACTTTAAAGTAAATGCCACCTTTCAGCCTTTGTATCAAGAGCAGCTGTCATTCTAGTTCCTTCAGGACTCTTCCACAGCTGGAATACTTTATAGGAATGTTCACTTTTGACTTGTGGTCTTCCATTTTGGTTGTTCATGATATAGATAAAGTCACAACAGAAATATCTTCATGTATAACTACTTTCTCACATGCTTCCAGTATATCCTTGTACCTGTGTGTTTTCTCAACTTGCAGATGTCTTTCTGTTGTAGACATTCTTGTTATACGAGTTCTTTGGTTTCCTCCTGCACAAATAACCATTGCCTACTTCATCATACAGATCTCATTTTAGCCTCTCAATCATGTTATTTAGCTTCAGGCTGCTTCTGTTAGGACTGCTGTGTTTTCACTTCATCTCTAGTTTACAATTCTGACAGTTTTATGGTGTGGTTGTCACAGTAATAGTTTTAGTTTTGCTATTGTTGATTTCTTTCTAGTATGTTTACTTACCTTTCATTGATCCTCTAGAAAAAAGTTAAGTAGTAGAGGTCTTCATGCCCTTATCACATCGCTGCTAATACTGTTTGTCAATATAATTAGTTCATGGTACGTGAAGCAATGATCTACATAAATTATGTAGTTTGTTTAAATTGGAACAAATCTGTGCCTATTCTATTACATAGATGAGTACTGTTATTGTGCAAGGCAACATCTCTTCTTATGTTTGAAATGTATACATCACAATTTTGGAGAACTGTCTACACTTCACTATCTCAAGATGTAACTTGTGTAGTCTCTCATGTATCTTTTCTTTTAGCTGATTCAAACATTAAGCCCTAGACATAACGAAATTCCCCTGAAGGAAAATTAAGACTAGATTTCCTTTTTGACTGATGAGATTTGCGTCAACCTCTCTCAGTCTCATGTTTCAGTAACTGCATTTCTAAACAAGTATGAGTACATCTCTGAAATCATTTTGCTTTTTCTTCTGTCATACATAACTGTGGAATAACCAGGTGGATATATGGAATTACAATAAATGTTTCTGCTGTAATGCTGTGGTGTCTAATACAACCTTGTTGCTATAAACCATTGGTAGTTTCTTTGGCACATATATTACTTGCATAACTTCTGGACTTCTTTATGATAACATTCTTTTGGTAATCTAACGAACCCTGTAAGTAAATGAGCACAGTCTTCCAAAATATCATCATTCAAGCTCTGTATAGTATCTGAGATGGCTTTTCAAGTATTCAAGCTATATTTGCACACTATTAATACACTTCAGAGTATCAAACTTCTTGCAAGCCAAAAGACTGAAAATATTAAGTGATTTAATTTGATATTGTCCTACCTGATTCAGTGCTGCTATTTGAAAGAATATTGTAAGCTTTCTGTTTTTATACACACGTGTTAGCCTCTGATCAAATGGTTTTATGTAAGTCAGTTCTGTGCACTGTGCTTTTCTTCAGTGCTTCAAGTCTCAGTGCTTTAAAGTTATTGTCTTACAAAATGTTATAATCTACCTTTGTTTCGAGTTTAAATTCAGCATTTTATTAATTTTAAGCTTTTCTTATCAGCAGTACATCTGCTTATCTCGTTGCATTGCCAATGTATTGTCCAAGTTCACAGCATCATCTGTGTCCATTTTAATACCCACCAACAGCTTGTTTCCATTCTTTGATTCAATAACATACATTTACATACATGTAACATGTTTTGATCAGTTTTAATTTTAGCCATCTTAACAAAATGATTTTTACCCCAGATTCTAGAGTGTTTTAAATGCTGAATATTTCCATACTTAATGCTCCTTACAATGCCTAATACATGAGACTTAGATTTTAACTGCACCATAATTTCTTTTTTTGTATAACTTTGTGTTATTAATTTTCACAAGAGTACTTAGAATATTCTACATGATATTTATATCTATAACATAATACACTTTTAAACAAAAAAACTCTAAACAACGAAACTATGTACAATGCCCATAATCTAATCTACTTCAATTAAATTTCTTACATTTTATCCAACATTTTTTTAAGCTTCATCCAAGATAATTTCTTTTGTGTTATTCTTGTTGTTCTTGAAGCAAGAGTTTGAAGTTCTGTATTACATACAATTTTGGCCAATAACAGAAATTCAGAAAACAAAAGGTCTTTTTTGCTTTTCCAGTTTGTAGTAATACATTTTCTAGCTATTGCCAAGAGGGACCAAAGAAGATGCACTTGAGTTTTTGAAATATATTCTGGTATTGGAGCATTAAACAGTAAGAGCGAATCTGAGATTATACATTTATCTGACCACAAAGCCTTAGTAAATTCCCTAAATCTTTGCCAGAAAGGAGTAACAGTTCTGCATTCGAGGAACATATGTGCCCAATCTGCACATATATTTTCATCACATCTCCAACAATTGTAGGCGGTATTATTTTACATTATAGCTATTTTTTGCAGGGTTATATAGCTTCTATGGATATATTTCCATGTAAAAAATTTCCAGTAGGGAGATGAAGTTGTGTGAATAACTGATTTGAGTATTAATGATTTATCATTTTCTGTAAAGGTAAATGTGTTTGTTTTTTCTACGTAACTCCAAAAAGAGTTCTCAGGTAACTTTAAATCAGTTCTTAGTGCTTTATATAACTTAGATAATGAAAAGCCCATGTTGTAATTTGTTGAATTTAGTTCACATAAAAGAGTTATTATTTTAGGTTGTAAGGAAATATCAGTCACTTGATTACTTTTGAATTTATTTATTAGAAATTCTCTGTAGGTTTGAATGTTTAATCAATTATTTTGATCTATGTTGTATCTAGCTATAAGACTGATTGCTTTATATAGATCATTTGTGCCTAAGAATTGGTGCCAAAAATTTAGACCATTACCCTTCATCTCCATTATTTTCTTCATATTAAATGAGTCTATGCAATTCTTTGTGCGTGCTATGGGAAATATTAAGATTAGGAAGTGTCTAGCTAAATGGATTTTGCTTATTATTCTTTTAAAATTGTTTAATATATAATTAATACAATATGGCAGCTTCTCATTTTTATTCTCTTTATATACTGAGTCTTTTACTACTAAGAAGATTTTAATATTTTCTGCAAAAATGTCATCGTTCATTGCTTCTTCTATGTCAGACAATAAAATAGTTTTATGTAAGTTTTTCCAGTTAGATGTGTATTTGTGACTTAACCATTGACTTATGATGTAGAGTATAACTGAATCAGAGTAAAGATCTAGGTTTGGGAAAGCAATTCCACCTTTTTCCCATTCTCTGTAATGCCAATCGTATCTTATTCTTGGCTTTTGTGGAAACCATAGAAATTTGATTAGAAGTGTGTTAAGTTGTTTTATTGTTTTTTTAGGAGGACTAATAATTAGGGTTTGAATGAGGAACAGGAATTTTGGAAGAATGCACATTTTTATTAGAGATAATTTCTCTTCGAAAGTGAAGTATATTTTATTCCATTTGGCTAAGACCTCTTTAACCGTTTGTATTAAGTTTTTATAATTTATTTGTACGGTTTCTTTCCATTTGGGTTTTACATGTACTCCTAGGCATTTAAGAGTATTATTTACCCAGTTAAAGTTACTATGCTTTCTCAAATCTGGATTCATTTTTTTGTTCAATAGTAATGTTTCCGTTTTATTACTATTAATTTTTAAACCTGAGATTTTTTCAAACTGTCCTAATACTTTTATGATGTATTTTATTGAAGAATCAATATTTCCAACAGATAATATGATATCATCAGCGAACAATTGTATTTTAGAAGTATAGTTTGAATTGACAATGAAACTGGTTATAGTTTTATCATTTCTGATGCAGGTTGCTAATGGTTCCACTGCTAAGGCAAATAGTAAAGGTGATAAAGGGCAATCCTGTTTAGTTCCTTTCCGTATTTGAATTTGTTTTGACAAGAAGGCTCCAATTTCGACATATGATATAAAGTTTTTGTACAAACTGTTTATTAATTCTATGAAATCTGGGGAAAAATTAAATGCTCCTAAAACTTTAAATAAATATGACCAGGATAAACAATCAAATGCCTTTTCTACATCTAGACTAATTATTGATAGTTCTTTTTTTTAATTATTTGCAAAATTTATTAGAGATAAAAGTCTGATAACATTGTCCTGAACTTTCCTGTTTAAAATAAAACCAGTTTGGTCCTCTTCTATTATTTTTGGAATAAATTGGTTTAGTCTTTTTCCAAGTATTGAGGTAAAAATTTTGTAATCTATATTTAGTAGTGAGATAGGACGGTAAGATGTTACTAATTTAGGGTCTTTATCCTGTTTTAAAATGGGGGAGATAATGGCATATTTCCATGATGTGAAGATTTTTTTATTTTCTCTGAATTCTTTAAAAGCAGTTGCTAGAATTTTTAAGGAGTCTTCTGGCAGTACTTTATAAATTTCTCCTGTAATTCCATCTGGTCCTAGGGCCTTGTTAGTTTTAATGCTTTGGATAGATTCTTTGATTTCTTTTAAAAGTATTGGACTAAGCAAACTAGCATTTTGTTCATCTGTTACTTTTTTATTAATGTTCTCATTCAGAAAATTGCTTTTGAGTATAATGTTGTCAGGGTTTATGTTAGTATTATTTATTTTCTCATAGTGTGTTCTAAAAAGCTCCAAAATTTCTTTCAAGTCTGTCCCTTGCTTTGGTTTCATTTTTGTATTATCAGTAATTTCTTTTATGTGGTTACTTTTCGCTAAATGTTTTGATTTGGCTGCCAGTCTGTGTAAGTTTTTGGGGTTTACTAAGTAAGACTGAATTTTGAGTTTCTCTAAGTTTATTGCCATTTTATGATTTACAATTTCTGCATACCTTGCATTTAATGATTTGAACTCTGAGTTGGTTTTGATATCTTTAGTGTTTAAATTCTTTCTCATAACAACAATTGTTGATTGTATTTTTATTAGTTCATTGTCCCATTGTTTTCTTTTGTTTAGATACCAATTTGTGATTCTACCATATAGATAGGATTTTAAGGAATCCCATAAGATGGTTTTTGAAGTCTCATTATTGTCATTTATATCAAGATAGAATTTTATCTCGCTTAGAAGCCATTCTTTAAATCCAGTAAGAGTGATGATGTATGCTGGTAATCTTTGTCATGTTATTAGGTCTTTTGGTATAATATTAACCTTGAATAATATGGCATTGTGATCCGATAGTGGACAGGAGCTGATTAAAACTTCTTGCATTTTAGAAATTAAGTCATTAGTAACTAGCACTTTATCGATTGTTGTTTGTGCACTATACCTATAGGAGTAATGAGTGTATTTCAGTGATTGTGGTTCTTTTATAACATATATGTCCCTAAGGCCTAGTATGTCAATAAAATTCTTGAATTTCTTGGCTGCTGAGGACATTCTAAATTTATCATTTTTAGTGGTATCTTTTGTGGAAAGAAGACAATTAAAGTCACCTGCATGTATTATTTCTCCTTTGGCTTTGGTAGTTATTAACTCTAAGTGTCTATTCACAGTTTCCACTCCAATACCAGGTATCCAGTATGTATTCACTAAAGTTACATATCTTTTATTAATTTCTAGAACTACTAGGCATAACATGCCATTCTTGTCCGAGTATGTGTCTATGATTTTGGGAATTGGTAATGAATTTTTCCATAGTATCATCGTGCCTCTTCTTTTGACTTGATAGTGGGATTCTGCTAGAACCATATAACCATTAAAAGATATTCTAAGTCTTTATTAATAATATGGGTTTCTTGTAGGAAGACTATATCTGCTTTGTTCTATTTCAAATATTTAACTATACTCCCTCTTTTAACAGGATTATTAAGGCCATTAACATTTAAAGACATGCATTTATATGAAAACATTTTCAAGGATATAAATGTGTCTGTTGGGTTTCGTTATGGGCAGGTATTTCAAAACAAATAAAATTAACAAAACATTCGTAACTATATACAACTCTAAACATGGAAAATTAGATTCCTGGCTTGATGGACATATCATCCAAGCCACCATCACTAACAGACCTACGTCCAATCAACCTTAAGGTGATGTTTCTACCTTCTGCTGATTATGTATACAGATAAGTATATTCATTGTTTCCTTTACATTGCGTTATATGTTGAAAATCATAAAAACTCAAGACTTCTACTGAAACATTCTATATGGATTTGGATATACATGAGATGCAGTTATGATATGAACATTCATATTCTTTTTAAAAATATGACCGCATTCTCAAATTTCTGCATACATATAACTGACTCAAACAATATTATAAGAAACTGAGACAGATATAAACAATAATATCTCTTTGGTTATGTCTTAAATGTGAGTAATATGCTTATATCTTATTCAAATTTACTAATTACATTAGTATTTCATATTGTAGAAAGAGTTTAGTTAGTAATAAAACATTAAGCCTTAATTTTTTCCATTTCTTTTATCTCTTCACCCTCTCCTTTCACTCTTCCTCCACTATGTTCCTATAATCTGCAACTGGGATAACTAATCCAGAGGTTATGAATATGATGCTATCATATTTGATTAATGTTCTTATACTACTATGTGTTTTCCTTTGTATACTTAGGCTTAATATAAATGCCTTTTATTATTACTTGCAGTGTTAAACTGGAGGATTTATATGCTATGAGGAGAAAATTAAATTAGGTGTATATCTCATTAATTAGTTAGTTTAAATACACATATAGATTATCTAAAATTTTGTATACATTCACACTTTAATTTCATGTATTACATACTATTACTGCTCAGGATCCTGGGTATGTGTCTCTAAGGATTACCATCCTATAGACTATACTTCATATTTAAACTTTTCTATATGACATAGTATACCAGACAATCATATATCTTGACGTTCAATAAACATTTAATAATTGTGTTAATACATTGTTAATGTGGTTCAACCTTTTTTTCTCTCTTTCTCCTCCCCTCCCATCTTTCCTTTCCTTCTTCCCTACTCCTTCAAAGCTAAAGAATACAGTTATTTATGTTTCATCATCTTCTATTACATAACTTAATGATTATCTTGGTATCGCGGTAATATGAGCATTACTACTGGGGAGATAGATCCATATGTACTTCTGTTAAGTGTTTAATTCTTAGGCTATAACATTACTAAATATAATAATAGTAATATTAATAATGTAATAACTCTATTCTAAATCTGCATGCAATAAAATAAACATCATCCCTTCTTTTCTTTCATCCATTCTCTTAGGATGTTTGTCTAATTTAAATTTGTTATCTCCCTTTCGCTACAATGTAATTTATTGATACCATAGTGCTTAAACTGTTTTCATATCTTATAACATAAATCCCATTGTTGGGACAAAATGTTAGTTAAAGGATTTTGTTTAATAAAACGTTTTGTTTCAGGCTTTCTTCCTTAAATTAGGATGCACAAAACCTTCAATCATCAAATTTATTTTCTATTATGTATCTTTAAGAATAACCTTCATCTGAAACTTCTAACATTAAAACATCCTGTTTAGTCATGGAACTAGGAGAGTGTTTCAGGTTTGCTTGTGCTCATCAATGTTTGCCTAGCAGCAATCTAATATTACATTCAAGTACATAAATGTACTTACAAATTTCTGATAGCGTCCCACAAGCTAATTGCAAAAATAAAGCTCCGTTTTAATTTTTTCTCTTTTTTTTAGTCTTGAAGTCATTATTTAAGAGTTTTAAGTTAGTTTGCAGATTTTGCGACCGTGTACTGCCGCAATCCACCATTTTCTATTGTCGCAGATGATTCCTGGTGTGCGACACGGGGTTAAAGGTCAATTGTATCACAAGTACAAAGTTCCCACAGCCTAGCGCTGATCTGAAGAGCTGACAGGATTTGAAATGCTCGAGCATTTGTTCTTGTGAAGCTTTTACCAACCCCTGAGACAACTGTATTCTTGAGGTGAGTACAGGCTTTCAGAATATATCCCTGCTTTGGTACGCTTGTGCATTATTAGTGTGAAAGCCATTACATCTGAGAAAAAAGAAAAAGGAACAAGCAGGTTAATACTGATTATTAAAGAAACATGCCATTGGCAATGCAAAACAGTTACTGAGTATCTTTCTAAAAAAATTTACCCACCCCATCTCATTGACTGGCACTATTCTTTCTTTCTTTTTTTTAAAAACAAAGAGAACAAAGGCATCAAAAATTCAATGCAGCAGTACCAATGTTCGTGAATGCCTCTCTAGCTGCATATGGTCAAGCCCTAAGTCTCCCTCCCATCATGAACCGAGGTGCAGTCTTATCCTGCTCCACACAAGTTTTATATCAATATTATAAATTTCTTATAGTAAAGGTGTTTGAAAACAATCCGTTTCCATGCTAAATGTCCTGTTAAGTACAACAAGTTATATTTCTCAGTTCCTTACATCTAACAAATTCAGTGCACCCATGAAACCACATCATTTCATTGAATCTAATTATTATATATAAGGGACAATAGCCCAACAAAATGAATGAGTAGAGGATAAAGATGACAAACTAGGTTATTTAGCAGCAGGAACAAACAGGGTGGTAGAAAAAGAGAATCATGTATATCTATTTACATAAGTATATTAAACAACTTTACCTCAAAGTTTTGTGTTGATCTTATTTCTTCTTTTTTCCTCCCTTCTTCCCTTCTCTTTTACCTTCTTCCTTTATAAAAAGGACCACGACCACTGGAAGTTGTAGTTTTTATATCTTACTTCCCTTTAAGTTTTTTGGTGGTTTTGCCTTTTAGTGTTGCCTTGCCATTACTAGCGTGTCTCTTTAGACTTGGTACAGGCAAATCCATATCTTCTAATTTGTCAAGTAAATTGTGTTTTTTGACAAAGTCTGTTGCTTCTTCAGTATTATTAAAGACTTTTTTGCCATCCGCAAGTGTGATTTTTATTCTGGCTGGAAAAAGTAACTGGGCTTTTATATCAGCTTTTTTGAGGTCTTTAATGAGAGGAACACACATTTTTCTTTTTTGTCATGGCTACAGATGTATAGTCATTATCGAACCTAATAATTCTTCCATTATCTTGAATAGGATTCCCTGTCCAGGTGGATCTTAACACTATATCTTTATCTTGTGTTGACAGGAATTTAACTATGATTGATCTTGCTGAAGAGGAATTACTAGGTGCAGAGGGGTTTGCCAGTGACCTGTGCGCCCGCTCAATTCCATAAGACAGAGGTTCAGGAAGATTCAGTACTTTAGGCAGCCAATTATTCAAGAACATAACCATATTATTTCCTTCTGACTTTTCAGGGACTCCATAAATTCTGATGTTATTTCTCCTTGATCTTGATTCTAGGTCTTCCATTTTCTCTATTAATGTGTTGTTTTGTTTCATTAGAATATTTATTTGGTTGTCATTCTCCATCTGTCTTCCATCTAATTCATTTACAGACTCTTCTAATCCTGTTATTTGATCTGACTTTTTTGAAATAATCTCCTTTAAGTCTTCTATCTGCTTTTTACTTTCTCTCTTTCTTCATATTTTCCATGATGTTTTCTAAATTGTCCATTTTTATAGAGAGATATTGTATATTAGTAATTATAGTTTGTAAATCTTTTTTCATTAAACTGTCTTGAGCTGAGGATTTTGAGTGACTCATGACTACAGCAGGCTGTATACAGTTGTTGAAGTTCTGACAGGAAGTTTGTGAGAAAAAATCACTGAAAATTCAAATTTTTTTCTAGCTGCTAATCCACTTTGGTAGTAAAAGTATTTATAAGATGGATTTTCCAGTGAAATTAAAAAAGTTCCATTAAAATCCTGTCAGAGATGAAATTTATAGAGCATCAAAAATCTGCTGCTCTCACTCTGACATCTTGGCCACGCCCCCCGCACCATGATTTCTGATTATAGTTTTTGTTATCACTATTGCTGTTAGACTGCTGCATTAATTTGTACTTCATTTTACTAAAGTATTTGACTTTAATTTTATTTTTTACACTTCATTCTCTTTACTCATTTAACTGTATACTTGCAATTTGAATTACTTTGTGCAAATCCACAGCTTTCAATAAAGTTAAGTCTAATTTTCTTAAGCCTTACTCCTTGGCTGATAATTTCTCATGCAACAAATTGTTTTGTTTCCTGTCAGCTGAATCAAGCAACTCAACAAACCCATACTCTGTCTCCATTTTTTATCTCAGTGATATAAACATATGTGGTTTCCATCGAGCCTTACTTACTTGTAAAGAATAAATGATGAATTTAATGAAGATGTTTTCTATGCTCACAATAATTTCCAATTTTCTCCATTATTCCTGCTACCTTTTCTTTTTCCTCTTCTTGAAAAAAGTATTAAATTCTTTCTGTCTTCTTCCTCTGTGAGATGCAGAAAACTGGCACACTGTAACTTTTCAGGCTTCTCAGCCATTCCTTTCACAGTAAGGAACAAATTAAATTTCTAGATTCATTGCCTGCAGTTTTCTGTTAAATTACATTGTAGTAAGAGAATTCCTTGTAATTGCAGCGTGACCATATTTACCGAAAATAAGTGAATACTAGAGGGGTTTCTGATAAATTATATTTATGCAAGACTTGATGATGTCCTTACTTCAAAAAAGTAATTTTGAACTACACAATAGATTTCTGCACTAGTGATAAAAAACTCAAAAATAAATAAGCTGGCATACTGCATACACGTCTGCAAGCATATAACATTTATAATGCACATCAGGAGTGGTCAGTAAGGACTCAGCCAACTTGGATGTGTGACCTATAAAATATAAACATTTGTCAGTGTTCTGGAAACCACAAAGCCATTGTGATGATACTTCTTTCTAGAAAAATGTGTGCAACACAATACACAAGCAAGGCATTAACATAGTTAAAACCAAATTTTCCATATACCATACCCTTCTTCTTATAGTTATATATTTATTAATATTATTTTATATACAGTGTACTGAGTAGAAGATGTTACACTACAGTGATCATTTTAAATTAACATTAACTCTATATTAAGCATGCCATTAGCTCCTTGCATCAAACAATTCCATGATTTCAGTGTCAATTAGTGTGACCAGCATTTCAGTCCTTTGAATCGTATTCATCTCTTGAACTGTCCATATATATCTGTATGTTTCCTTAAGGAATATTCACCTTTGACATCTGATCTTCCTTTTGGGGCAACTTTTGCTGAAGTATAACTTTTCTTAGAGGTATGATAGGAAGAGTCTCTCTCTGTAACTCTTGATCAACACATTTCCGAAAGTCTCTTCTTTTTTGGCAGCAGTACTGGTTATGACAATACTGACAGATCATCTTCGCTGGATTTTGACATCTCTGTCATACAAATGCCTGTGATTCAGTCTTCACCATGGACAACATAGGACTTGATTTTATTTTCACACTCATTCTCTTCATCTTATAAATATGGCAGTCTTCTTCAACTTCTGTCACACTAGGACTTCTGTGTCCTCATTTCTCCTGACATTTTCTTTTCTTTTCATTGATATGCAGGAATTAGGAATTAGGAATTGTTAGATGAGGTATCATTTAAATGTATAAAAATACATTATTCCTTTTGCATAAATGTAGAAATGCAGCCATATTAAAGCAGGCTTTATAGTTTGCATATAGTTTCAGTGAATGCACTTTCAGTCAGTGAAAATATTCTTCAGTCAAGAATACTGATAAGAACAGAATCTGCTGTACATTTGAGTACAAACACATTTTGTTTGTATGCTACAAGGCTTGGGAACCAAGGTTAAAGAGGTGTGTAGAAGCTTACAGGGTTTTGGTATTATTAGGAAATACTTCTGACACAGTTAAGTTCGCTTGGATTGATATGCAGAAAATCTTTGCAGTACAGACACTCTAGTATGAGAAAACAAGTCAAATATCCAACAGTCCAAAATATTAATGATATCATTCAGGAGGAAAGGAATACAGAATTCCTACAGACTGTTTGTTTATCAGCACTGTTATTGTAGACAGTATTTGGATATTGTTGACATCTACCTTCACTGTCCATGATAAAGTATTCTTAACTGAACTACAGTGCTTGCAGACTTTATTCTGAAATATACATGTAGACTCAGCACATAAAGGAGAGACTGGCACCTGTTCAGCACAGTTCTAAGTAATTAGATAAAGACATTCATTCCAGTCTCATTCAATTTTCTTCCAGCTGTTTCCAGTTAATTCCAGTATCCTACAGTCATACCCATTTTTTCAGTTGTTGACATGGATAGTTATCTTTTCAGATCTGAAAACAACCTCAACTCCCTCAGGTCTTCCAAAAGTCTACAAGTAAGGACCATTAAAATCACAAATGGTGGTGGTGATGCATATATGCCAATTCCATTGGCAAATCTGAAAAACCCTACCAAACAACCTAAGACTTATGCCATCTCAGCACCAATTTTAATTACACTTTTAGAGCACACCTAAAAACCAAAAATGTTTGCCCTTTGCTCCCAGAGAGACTAATAACTTGTTCAGCACTGTCCCAGCTCTACCACCTACAGCTAACCCAAAAACCAAAAATCACTCTATTTTAGCCTTCCTTGTCTGGCTGTTCAAAAAATGTACCTCATGAAAAATCATTTAATAATTTTTTTCTCTTATTTTTTCTTGAAGCATCAGTGTATTTATTTTATTGTATTGTTATGTTATGGTTTTATAATGTATATTATAGTGTGTAGTAACCAGTATGTTATCTTGTGTATTTTTTTTTTTTTGTTTTGTTTTTTATTTGTCTTTTTATCTTCTTGACCCTTTTCTCCCTGACCTGGGAATGTAATGGACATGTGTAACTAGCCAAAAAAAAAAAAAAAAATAAAAATAAAAAGAGACATTGCAGATTAAGCTTTGCTTCCATGAAGTGTTTATCCAGACTGGCCTTTTAAAAGGAATTCATACAGATAAAGACATTCATTCCAGTTTCTTCCAAGTGTTTCCAGTTAATTCCAGTATCCCACAGTCATATCAATTTTTTCAGTTGTTGACATGGATAGTTGGCTTTTCAGGTCTGGAAACAACAGAGACATTGCAGATTAGCCTTTGCTTCCATGAAGTGTTTATTCAGACTGGCCTTTTAGAAGGCATTCATACACATGACACACGAGTACCTTGGCTAAGGATCAGTTTATTTAAATCTATGTGCCCATTTGCAATATGACCAGCTTCAAGAGGACATTATTGTCTTTTAAAAAGAGGTGCACCACTTGACATCATTTTCTGTCTGTGTGCACAGCAATATTTATATACAATACAGTATACACAAACAAATGGCATAACACAGATGTATGTCACCATTAAACTGAAAATGTCTACAACTAGTCACCATTAAAGTCTTAAACATGCCACCAGTAAACAACACATGTCTATAGCAGGTTACCTTTAAAAACATGTGTAGAACATGAGCCCAGTAAACAGTACATGTCTATAGCAGGTTACCATTAAAAACACATGTCTAGAACATGCCACCGGTAAACAACATGTCTACAACAGATCACCATTAAAAAAACATGTCTAGAACATACCAACAGTAAATTGCATGTCTACTGCAGGTCACCATTAAAAGCACATGTCTAGGACATGCCACCAGTATACAGCACATGCTTACAGCAGGTTACCATTAAAAACATGTCTAGAACATGCCACCACTAAACAGCAGATGTCTATTGCAGGTTACCATTAAAAACACATCTAGAACATGCCACCAGTAAAGAACATGTCTACAACAGGTCACCATTAAAAAACACATCTAGAACATAACCACCAGTACATCGCATGTCTACTGCAGGTCACCATTAAAAGCACATGCCTAGAACATGCCACCAGTAAACAGCACATGCCTACAGCAGGTTACCATTAAAAACACATGTCTAGAACATGCCACCAGTAAATGATGTATGTCTAAAGCAGGTTACCATTAAAAAACACATACCTGGAACATGCCTCTTTATACTCAGAATTCACACATCTGAAGGAAAAACAGGCAGGAATCTGTGAACAAAATAATACAGATGGCCTAAAGATGGGTAATAAGATCACTTCTCCATCTGGGTTCGGCAAGAGGCAATGGTTAAACTCCAG